>NW_010295426.1:48013-52868 GCF_000700745.2 Antrostomus carolinensis
CTATGGAGGTCTAAGACATAAACCTGTTTTCCTTACCTCTAAAATGATTTCCAAAAAAGGAAATGCACCCCAAGACCATACAAGAATGAAGGGCATCATAGGTCATTAGAGATGAAGAGGGATTCAGAGATTCAGGATGATCTGCTGGATAAATACTCTTAAAAGAAAAAAAAAATCTCTCCTGTGTGATGACTCAGTACCAATGTCAATAATCACTTAGGATTTCAAATGGGTGACGTGGAAGAGGTGTCTGAAGAGAGACCCTCCAAAGGACTGATCATTTCAGTGAATTTCAGATGTCAGCAGGTTAAACTTCATCATCTGAGCTAACCAGTGACATGGTCACCTGCCCAAATTAGGTATTCTAAAATACATTCTAGCCACAAGCTAACAGATGGATACTTGGGAGCCACAACACAGGCTTAAAAAAAAAAAAAAAAGGAAAGCAAATATTCTGCTAACCACAAGTTGGCAGAAAGAACTGTTAAAACTCCTGTCCCTGAAGAGCTCATGAATAAAGGAAAGAAGCTTTTTGGAAAGAAAGACAGAGCATGTGAAAGCCGAGGTGAACCACATTTTTATTTGTTATCACAAGCCTGAAGAGTTAACCACTCTTTTATTTTGTTACAAACAGTTACACGTAGAAAAAATGAAACTACTCCTCTGAGAAGACTTTGTTTTGTTATTTTATTAAAGAACAAATGCCATTTCAAGTTACCACTTGCTGATGTTAGTTTTGTTTCTCAAACAGTAGCAGGAAGCCCTGTGGGACTGAAACTCAGCTGATACATCACTCTGGTACTTTTAGCAGTAACATGTAAGTGATATTTTATTTAGTTTACAAAAACAGGTGCTTAAGGTTTGGCAAAGGCAGATCTTCAGCCTTAATCTATCCCCTTGTGACTACAGACTGGAATCAGCCTTTACAGATGCAGTTTATAGGCAGAGGTAGAAGGAATAGATGGGGCATATTATTAGAAAAAAAAAAAAAAGTGAATTGATATATAAATAATAAGATAAGACTAGCTGTATCAGGCCAAATCAAAGGTCCAAATTTAAGTAGTCACAGTTCAGCTTGCAACAGTCCAGTGAATAGACAAATACTTTGCACATTTTTAATAATGTCTCTCACCAACATCAGTTCTCATGGAAGAATGACACAGTTCCATGTTAGAGGAATTTTTGCCAGCAAGGATGAAAGAACTCATGGTGATAGGAGACCCTCTTTGTGGGGAGGAACAGATGTGAGAGAGTAGGTCAAGGCACACAGGGCTGGGGAAACTGAGTCAGGCAACTGAGAGGCAGGAACGTTATTGAATATGGAGGTCATTCTCAATGACAGGGACACCAGGCACTGAAGTTGGAGGATTTGTAATGACAAGGCATGGTTAGCAGGTCTTGTATCCATCCCGCATGAAAGGAGAGTGATTAAATGTATCGCATTCCCCCGGCATTCAAGTGATTCTGCCTCTCATGCCCTGCAGGTGGCAATGGCCAGCATCTCTCCTGCCACTTCCAAAACTGCCTCTGGGTTGGACATTGCTCAGTGCAGAAGGAAATTGGTCTCTTAGGACCTGTGTAATGCTTCTCATGGGATCCGGGCCCGTGTTCTCCCATTTTCTGCCAGACAGCTCTCCACCTCAGCAGTTAAATGCGTGACGGTGTTGTCATCTTAAACGAGCAGATTACAGAACACCAGAAATAGCAGAGCATCATTAATTCAGTCGCTGAATGACACAAGGTGCTAAGAGTGATGAATCTTTCCTATCTGAACAAGAAATGATTGATTTGAATAATTGCCCAAGAATATTCACAAGACACTTGAACACAGTTGCTGTCATGATTACCAATGTCTCTCTTCCTCACAGCAAGTCTATAATTGGCAGGAGTGTCTCAGATAATTTATACAGCAACAAAATTTTCACACTTTCCCAGTTCTGGATAGTTGCAAATATTTCATGAGACAGTCACTTTATCATACAAGGGAGCTTTCACAAGCTTTTGGCACATCTCTTGATGCCGACTGTCACCGAGTGTCTCAATTTTCCTGTCCTTTTTATTCGTTGTCACTAATAACTCCCTATTGCTTCTTTGTATTGTGGAGGTTTGCATTTAGTCACAGTACTAGATTAGTGCAAGTCTTTTTCTGTATTTAAGGGGAACATCTACTTAAAGTCCATATATGAACCTCTCTACAATCCTGTGATGAGAGAGAATTCCTTATTTCCTAAGTCCCTCCATAGCTTGCCTGTACCATGTTGTTAAATAAACAAACAGCTAAATAAATAAAGTGTCTGCCTAGCTAACAGTCCTGCATTCCAAACTAAGCAGACTGCTCCAGAATCAAGCAGAAGTTGTCGCCACTCCACAAGGAGCTAGAAAAGAGCCACCCTCTCTGCCTCTTTGCCGTCCCAGATTGCCACATGCTGCTCACTTTTGCTGTCATTGGGATCTGATTGCCAGTGGCAGAAAGCAGGGGTTGGTGCCCTGGTTGTGTGACTGATAATTCTTTTTGTTCTCTTAATACCACTACTGGAAAGTACCGGATAGCTTTAAGTGACATTCTTAAAAGTTTTTTCAATATCTCTTTCTATAGAATAGCCATGTTTGCTTACCTGTTTAACAGCGTGTGTGTTCATTTCATCTTGTTTTACCTGCAACAAGAGAAACAAAACCTTAATCTTCCTGGACAACACCAGCAATTACTCAGCCCTTGGGCTCAAGGAGCAAAACACTGGGATCAGAGCTGTGCTTGCAGAACACCCAGTGCCCTTTCCATCTCGTAGACACCAGTCACTTCAATGGCAGCATTTCTCAGCAGCAGATTTTTTAATTTCCTTTTTTACTCTGGCATGTGTTCGACATCAGCATGTGAAAAATTGATACTGGGGGTAAGCAATGATCATGATACAGCTATTACTGACTGTCGGGCACTCCTGAGAGTGGGGTTACTGCTTGCATTTTCCAAATGAGAGACAAATTAATGAAATCTTGCTCTTTAGAGGCAATAAAATATCTATCCCTGCCAAACAAATTCATACACCTGAGGTAGAATGATATGAATATGTATCACTTCTTTAGTGAATTACACAGATTTGTAAGAGAGGCTTGAGACATGTAGCACTTTCAAAATCCCTTGTTTAGCCTTCTCTGCTGCCCGCATTTAGAGTATTCCGAGCCAATGTGCAGAGTTACATACCGCCTTTAGTCCCAAATGGCTTCACTGACATTTTTGGCTGAAACAGCAGGATAATCAGACAGCAGCACACTCCATCTATGTCAGTTATTACCTTTTATGAGACTTGAATCACTGGTGCTCATCCAGTTTTACATACTGGCCGGTCAGCCCACAAGCTCTGCTAAGCTGTGACTACACCACAAGCAGACTGCCACATCCTTTGGGCTCGTGTGTCTCCCTATCCCCACCTAATAAATTTTACAAAGCTGACATTCAAAAAAGTCTGGGTGGCTCCATTCCACAAAAATCCTGCCAACAACTTGTGCAGATGCTTCCATCTGTCCTGGCATAGAAAGGTTAAGAGCGCCAGTGTCCACCAAATATTCATTTGTGCAGCACACACAAACATAGTAAAAATCGAGAGAAAGCAGAGGCGTGAGGTAAACAGGCAAAAGAGCTGAGGCAATATTGCACAGAAACACACAACAAAGAAGCTGATGGATCTAGTTTACTAGATCTGAGCAAGGCTTGGAGTGCTGCAGTCCAGCATATTGACGTTATGAACAGGCACATCAGCAGCTTTGCTGGATGGGGGCAGCTTCCACAATCAAGCCCTCTGATATTTTCTCATTCAAAAAGGTTGCACATACAAAGGGAGCTATAAGCCAAGTGTAGAAGGTGAGGTGAGGACATATGAGGTGGAAACATTTCAATGGTTGCTTGAGATTGGAGATACAGCTCTGTCTATTGAATGGTAAAAGATGGCTCAACTGTACTAGCTCCTAATTGTGAGCCCATCCTCTGCCCATGTCTCTAAAAGCTGATTTATTGCCTGAACAGTTGCATCGGAAGTGATTTAGGCACGTTGTACCATGTTGAAACTCAAGTTCAGGCCAGGCCTGTAGCTGCCATCACACTGGTTGAGTGTCTTAGAGTTCCCATGTCATATCTACCAGCCTTGTGGAGATGTCTTGGGCAACCTAAAATGTCTAAAATGGCACTAGGCACCTATGCCTGGGCATCTGAAGTGACTGTCTCTGTCATTAGCACATTCACACTGCTTTCACCAGGTATCTGCTGTAAAACCTTGTACTAAGGAAAACACTTCCCTACCCCTTACAGGCAGTAGACTTAAACAGATGTGGCTCTACAAAATTGTTACTCCAGCAATTGCGAATGAACTATTTTGTATGAAAAGTTTATCAGATTATGCTCTTTTCCCATTGCAGGTTATTCTGAAGCAGACATCACAATAAATCACAGCAATACTATGAATATTTCATAGAAACACTTTTCAGCTTATGGGTCTTCTTTTTTTTCTTGAACGATTATGTCTGTGTTTTTGGCCATTCATCCTCTGTGATAAGTGACTGACCACTTAATTCAAATTACTGTAATGTCTGGCTTTTTGACTGGTTCATTAAATATTTCACAACAAGGAGAAAAAGTAGCACTGCAGATGACATTTATGTGAATATGCAAACAGGTATTCATGAAATCTGTCAAGATTTCTATTCACAAATGCTTTGGGAAAATTAACAGAGATCTCTAAATGTTGTTGAAATAAATAGTGACTTTTTATTCCAACAAATGTTAATGAAAATGGTGATGATTATTATTATTTTGCACCATTGCTCTATGTATTAGGTTTGTATGGCAAGGTTTTGGTAGCAGGGG
>NW_010295427.1:0-5975 GCF_000700745.2 Antrostomus carolinensis
TCCCTTCCAACCCAAACCATTCCATGACTGTTGCCCTGCTGTCAGCAGTTGGGTTTCAGGCTGCACAACAGCGTTCACAACTATTTACCATAGTGAGGAAAGCAGGAGCTTTTCTTAGTAAGGATATATCACGTTTTCCTACTAACTGCCTCTACTTCCCACATGTTTTGCTTATGCTGAAGTGGGAGTGATGGGCTTTGGTTGCTATTTTGATAGATGATGAAAGGCAGACATGAGGTGTGCAATATGTGACTTGATATTTAAAACTGGCACTTTCCATTAAAGTACGTACTTCAGGCTGCTTGTTTATGTTGCGGTTGCGTGCGTGCCCGTACAGCAGGCATGCAAAACTGTCACTAAACACAGAGCCACCACAACAAAAAAGTCAAAGGAGAAAAATTTACTTGCCTGCCTATTGGCATGACAGTTTCTTTCAAAGTAAAAATTACTTTTTAGCCGTTATATAAGGAGAAGAGGAGACTGAGATGTGACCTCATTAATGTTTATAAATATGTTAAGGGTGAATGTCAGGAGGATGGAGCCAGGCTCTTCTCAGTGATGCCCAATGGTAGGACAAGGGGCAATGGGTGTGAGCTGGAACACAGGAGGTTCTGCTTCAACTTGAGAAGAAACTTCTTTCCAGTGAGGGTGACAGAGCCCTGGGACAGGCTGCCCAGGGAGGGTGTGGAGTCTCCTTCTCTGGAGACATTCAAGACCCGCCTGGACGCCTTCCTGTGTGATCTCATTTAGGTTCCTGCTCTGGCAGGGGATTGGACTGGATGATCTTTTGAGGTCCCTTCCAATCCCCAACATTCTGTGAATAAGGAGGAAAAAAAAAAAAAAAAATCTTGCCATGGCCAAGCCAAGCTTGCAGAGCTGTAAAGTCTTGTTAGCCTGGAAAGACACAATCCCTGCAGCTCTCCACCGCTCTCCGCACCCCTGGACCGTTTCCACGTAGGAGGATGCTGCCGGCGTGCTGAGGGTGTTGCAGGGAAACACCCAGGGTGCCGCAGTCCCAACCTTCCCAGTAACAGAGCCTGGAGGACTTTCAGTGAAGTTCCTCTCCCACGTGCTAGTCAGGTGCGTTAGACGACTTTCTGCTTTGGTTTTGTCTCTGTCTCTAAGAAGCTCTTGTTCTCCTTCCTCTCCTCTTTCTGCTCCCTGTTATTCCCATCCATTAACCAGGATACAGAAAGCAGCTTTGGAAGAAAAGTCTTGGAGGGTCTGAAAGCCGGGGCAGGGAGTGACGGTCAGCAGGAAAAAAAGGAAATAGCAAGTGTGGGGGAACAAATGGCAGGGGAAGATCTTCACGCCTGTCTCCCTTAATCCAGCGTCACACCCCGCTTGCATCTCTGATCCTCCTGTCCTGGGGTGCGTGTTCCTGCTCCCAGGGCTTCCCCACCCGGGCAGCTCTTTCTTTGCATTGAGGTTGAAACACGAAGACCTTCCTCTCTCTTTCTCTCTCTGTTACCTTTCTTCAAATTTATTTTTCCCCCCGAATTTTCAGGCAGGGCTGAGAGCAGGGCTGTCCTGCCAGAGGCACAGCTGGTGTAATGGACAGGCGAGGAGGGAGCCTGCGAAGGGCAGGAAAAGGGTGATGGTGCTGTTGGGACAGTGGGGATGCTCTGACAGCAGCTCAGGGCTTCTCCAGCAGCTGGGGAGAGGTGAATATAACCCAGTCCCTGTCTTGGTGTGTGTTTAACTTCAGGTGGTGAGAGGGTGCACGTTTTCAGGGGAAGGTTTTTTTTTTTTTGGTTGGTTGGTTTTGGGTTTTGTTTTGGTTTTTTTAATTCTCCCACCCTGGGGAAGAGTCTTCCTGCTGGATTTGAGATTTTGAACTAGGAAAGAGCAAGGAGAGTGTCTGGGGTTGCCAGAGAGCCTGTACTGAGATAAGTGACAGCTTTTGTTTAGAAACTGCAGTTTGACACAGACCTTGTTTAAGCACAGTGTTAACTTTGCCAGAAGAGCTGAAGCAGTGCAGCCATCTCCTGCTGGCAGAGCTTTTCCCTTCCCTCGATGAGGTGGTTCAGTGCTGGTGTAACTGTGCCTGCTCAAGGGGTTGTGACGAGATGAGGGTATCTTATATAAAAATCACATCTTGCCTGGATTAGGGCTGACGTGAAGCTGGGCTAGGAGTGAACCTTCTGTGTTTCAAAAGAACCGTGTACGAGCTCAAAAGCACCTGCTTTGCTTTAATAAGAGGAGCTGGTTGTGTATTAATTACACACCTGATGTCATTGCCATGTTCGTATCACAGAATATCACAGAATTGCCAGGATTGGAAAAGGCCTTTAAGATCATTGAATCCATCCATTAGCCCAACAGTGACAAGTCCCCGACTAACCCATGTCCCTCAGCACTATGTCTACACGACTCTTCAATCCCTCCAGGGATGGGGACTCCACCACTGCCCTGGGCAACCCCTTCCAATGCCTCAGAACCCTTTCAGCAAAGAAATTCTTCCTCACATCCCATCTCAACTGCCCTGGCCACAACTGGAGCCCATTTCCTCTTGTCCTTTCCTTTTGTATTGTTGTCTTCTCAATCACAAGGGCCAGGGTCCCATTACAGACGATTTTCTGGAGGGCAGCACACTTGGGGTTTGGTGCTGGGATGCGGCAGCTCTGCTCATCCCATGTCAGCTCCTGCTCACCCAGCACTGCCTGCACGGCGCGTGTCGGTGCGGGGCTGAGATTTGAAGTGTTTGCCTTTGGTTCAGCATCCCAGCTCGAGGCCTTGCATGTTTGTTGTGCCCTTTCCAAAGAGAAGAGATGGCTTTGGAAAGGGCCCAGCAGGTCTGGCAAGCATTTCTGCTGGACCTCGCTGCTGCTAATTTCACATTCTGCATGCTCTGTAGGGTGCCCTTCTCCCGCACGTGTCCTGCCTGTGACCAGTCACTCTGCCTGTTCCATCTCCATTGTTAACGCTTATGTGCAGTGAAACTCTCAAATTGGAATTTTTTTATTTTTATTTTTTTTTAATTTGAGGCAGCAAGAGGATGTCTTAAGGGGATGGATTTAATGCATAATGCTATTTTGCTTCTGTAAATGGCCTCATCTCTCACCTGGCATTGCATTCTCCAGTATTAACACCGCTGAAGGATGCTATAAATGCATCTTCTCTGCTCACTAGTGCCCAGAATCACTGGTAAAGGTGATATTTTGATGCTCTTCTAACACAAGAGCAAACTCTGAACCCAACTGGATCATGATATTATCACATGTGAGAAGATGATGGTGATCTACCGCTTCAGCTGGAAGAAGGAAATGTTGACACAACCTCCCCATGGTCACTGGAGTGAAGTCATGAGTGTCTCTGTTTCCTGAGCGCTTTGAGCCGCAGACCTGAGAGCACGAGAAGAGACTCAACTCGATGGGCAGGTGAAGTGTCTCGGAGAAACACCACGTCCCTTCATAGACACGACTGATGTGAGATGATTTTCTAAACCAGGCTGATCTGCCTGTTGGCAGCAGTGTGGCTCGATGAGCTCAGGGTTCGAGCGGAGATGATCTGGCTGCATCAGCTGGAACCCTGCCCCGGGAGCAGCATGAGCCTGAAAAACACACTGTGCTCCCAGGAGGGGGTTTGGTACCTCTCCCTGTGGTGCAGGGATCCTGGCGCAGGTAAACTCGGGGTCGCTGGTTGCTGGCTGCTGTTTCTCTTTTGTTTTGGCTCCTTGCTGCTTCTGCTCAGCCTGTTCTACCTGCTCTGGGTGCAGGAGCAGAGGGGTTCGTACACCCACGTGCCGATGGCTGCCCAGCACCTTCTCCATCACGTGGAAGGCTGCGAGGGGTGGGCCAGTGGTGGACACGCAGCCGATGCAGCTGTCTCAGTTATGCCAAAAAGTCTGCCCACGTCGAATTCCCAGCCACGTGGGTTGGGATTATTCTGCCTTCTCCCAGCGTCTCCAAATAGCTGAGAAATCCCAGGAGCATGGCAAGAGGGTGGCAGCCTGTGGGTTCTGAGGAGGAGCACTGGCTTGTCCTCCTGTCCCTGTGTGGCAAGGACAAGGGACCTTGACAAGGGACCCCAGACCACCAGCTCAGTGGGATACGTGCAGTTCCCTGAACCTGATCGAGTCGGGAGGTGAGGAAGGACAGTGGCCTGCTTGCTGTTGTGCTTCCCAGCTTGTGGGCAGCTTGGAGGCTGCAGAAATCCTGAAGGTGATGTGCTGGCCTGAATCGTAGAATCCCAGACTGGTTTGGGTTGGAAGGGACCTTAAAGCTCATCCAGTCCCAACCCCGCTGCCATCAGCAGGGACACCTTCCACTAGACCAGGTTACTCAAAGCCTCATCCAACCTGGCCTTCAACACTTCCAGGGAGGGGGCAAAACCCCCAGGTGCCTGTTGGTGACCAGTGTTGTTGGGGAGGAATTGCATTTTAAGAAAGTGAGGCTTTTCCATGGAGTGGTTGCAGACAGGTTGTCATCAGTCGGTTGATGCCTGTGCCCATGTTGGACCTCTGAGCAGAGACCAGCCTGTGTGGAGAGTGTCTCACTGCATGCTTCGGAGGCCCAGAAGGTTCTCAAATACTTTGCAAGTCTTGATTAGCACATTAACTTAAACAAATTGAGTTATATATGCCACGGAGGGAAGCAAGGTACTGCACTCCTTCAGTGTTGACTTAAAGTTTAATTAATTTTGTTGCCAAATGAGGCATGAAATACAGTGTGAAATACATTGTGGTGCTGAATGCCTAATTGTACAGGGGACTGGGAGCACAGCGAGTGCTGAGGATAGGAGATCACCTGAGGCAAGCTGGGGCACAGAGCTCTCGTGGCACCGAAACGTGCGCATCTGGCAGCGGCGGCACAGCTGGACTTTCAGCAGCGAACTGATTCAGGGGGACACGCACCCCAGCATCGCTCCCTGGGGGTGTTGGGACCCAAGCAACCTCCCCACCCAAAGTGGCACAGAATCACAGAATGTTGGGGATTGGAAGGGACTTCGAAAGATCATCCAGTCCAACCCCCTGCCAGAGCAGGAACCTAAATGAGATCACACAGGAAGGCGTCCAGGCGGGTCTTGAATGTCTCCAGAGAAGGAGACTCCACCCCCTCCCTGGGCAGCCTGTCCCAGGGCTCTGTCACCCTCACTGGAAAGAAGTTTCTTCTGAAGTTTAAGCAGAACCTCCTGTGTCCCAGCTCACACCCATTGCCCCTTGTCCTACCATTGGGCATCACTGAGAAGAGCCTGGCTCCATCCTCCTGACATTCACCCTTAACATATTTATAAACATTAATGAGGTCACCCCTCAGTCTCCTCTTCTCCAAGCTAAAGAGCCCCAGCTCCCTCAGCCTTTCCTCAGCAGGGAGATGCTCCACTCCCTTCATCATCTTGGTGGTTCTGTGCTGGACTCTCTCCAGCAGTTCCCTGTCCTTCCTGAACTGTGGGGCACCCAGAACGGGACACAATATTCCAGATGTGGCCTCACCAGGGCAGAGTAGAGGGGGAGGAGAACCTCTCTTGGCAGCGGTGTTTGAAGTTGCTGTCGCATCCAAGGGTTTGTAATTTTTAAATTTTTTATTTATTTATTTTTTTGCTGGAGGATCCAACCCCTGGGCAAGGTTCAAACAGCTGGACAAGGCTCAACGCCTGCAGCTCCCTGGGGTCTGTCCTTGTCCAGATGTGGCAGGGGGAGTGTGACCTTTGTGTCTTTGCCATCTTAAAACTGATTCAGCCTGGGCTTGGGGTTGGATGTAGGATGGGACTTTTACCATCTGGCTATAGAGATTCTGGGTTTGTCTGTCTGTCCCGGGCAGCAATACATGTGAAGAAAGATCAGAAGAGGAAAAAAGGTGAACAGGGAGTGAAGATTTCTTGATTCTTGATTCAGCTTTTGAGGAGTGAAGATTTCTTGATTCAGCTTTTGAGAATGTTTGTAGCTGCTGTGTTGATGCTCTTCTTGCTGCCGTGATTAATGTTTCTGGAGGGAGGATGTCTTCACAGTGCCTTGCTCCACGACTCAAGGAGGG
>NW_010295427.1:6018-21201 GCF_000700745.2 Antrostomus carolinensis
TTTTCAATTAAGTCTCTGGGTAGCCCAGCTCCAAAGCCAGCACCAAGAAAAATCTAAAAAAATACTGTCCCTCTGCCTGTTCACCCTGAGAATCACATCCCCACCTCCAAAGTGACCTGAGGCAACGTCTTCCTCTAAATTTAGCTGGAGATTGCGTCAGGAGCAAGAGGGAGGTGAAGTTAATGTGGCATAAGCTGCTTCTAGCACGGGAGTCTTCATGGTTAGACAGGGACTGAAAATAAATAAACAGGCCTCGTTTCAGAGCGGCTGGTGATGAGGCTGGGAGGAAGGGTGGCCTCCAGCACCCCGGTATCTGTGTGGAGGTGGTTTTTCATACCAAGCAGGGCAAAGGACAGTCATATACAAAGTCTTGGCCTGTCCTAAATGGGAACAACCTTCCAGGAAAGTGGGTGATGCTCCCTGTGTCCTCTGCAGGGTGCTGGGGCTGCCAGCGAGCTGTGGGGTCTCCTTTGGCAGCAGCACCTGGGTACTGGTGGGCAGCAGGGTTGGTGGCCCACAGCTCACTGGCCACCACTTGAGGCAGAGCTGTTCCTCTTCTTCTCAAAGGGTTTTGAAGCATCATCTGCCCGTCCTTCATCCCTGGCCCCTGGGGATCAGGAATCAGTGAGGTTTTTATCCCTCCTAAAGCCCTCCCGGGTGTCTGTCGCAGGGTGCTCTCTGGTTGCAGATGTGGTGGCATCCAGGAGTGCCCCAGGGGACAACCCATCGTGACCCTGACCTGGACGACCTAGCCAGAGTCCTGCAGGACAAGCCTCGGAGGACACTGGTGTTGCAGATCCCCTCTTACCTTTCTACCCCGTCCTGCACAACCCAGGGGGGACAGGTGGCTTGGTTGTGACAAGTGACAGAAACCGTCCTTGTGGTGGTGCATGTGTGACCAGTCCTCAGGCTGGGGAGGTCCTGGGCCCCTTCTGCTTTCAGGGACTTTTTTTTTTAAAGTGAGGTGGTCTCTGTTCCAAAGGCTTTTTAATGCCCCGTTAACATTGTTATACAAACCAGCAGTATGCCATTTAATTAGGAAAAATATGTCCTAACCTCTACCATATGTTGCTCTTCTCCTCGTTATTTGCATTTGAAAGTCCAGCTGAATTTCAATGTGAAACTGGATTTTATCCAGATGATGAATGACCTGCGAGGCTGTGGGAAGGTGGATGTGTCTCCCTATCGCACGCGCTTGGGTTTATTTTTATTTTTTTTCTCCTTTGTAAAGAAAAAAAAATTTAAAGCAAAGTTCCTTTATTTCTTGTACCGTGGTTCAAACTGTTCACACCTTTCCTCTAAAACTTTAAATTAACTTCTCTGGCTGGGTGGTCACAGAATCACAGAATGTTGGGGATTGGAAGGGACCTCGAAAGATCATCCAGTCCAACCCCCTGCCAGAGCAGGAACCTAAATGAGATCACACAGGAAGGTGTCCAGGCGGGTTTTGAATGTCTCCAGAGAAGGAGACTCCACACCCTCCCTGGGCAGCCTGTCCCAGGGCTCTGGCACCCTCACTGGAAAGAAGTTTCTTCTCAAGTTGAAGCAGAACCTCCTGTGCTCCAGCTCACACCCATTGCCCCTTGTCCTGCCATTGGGCATCACTGAGAAGAGCCTGGCTCCATCCAGGTCATTCCTGTGTCCTCGGAAGTACAGAGGCTCCAGCCACCTGAAGGAGAGGGATCAGATTTACTCGTAAGGAACACGTTTTCAGTGGCAGCTCCGCTCGTGGTGAGGTGACCATCCCGCTGCCGAGCCTCCCCACGCTTCTGGGTTTCAGCCGTGGCCGCTCTGTCCTCGTAGGTTTGTAATCTCCTTTGCTGACTGAAAAAAAAAGACTTTGGTATTGAAAGGCACCTTTTCTTTCAAAAATCGAGTCAACATCCCGGCCGTGCAGGAGCGTGAGGAGGGTCATTCGCTTTATTTCCCAGCCTGCTGTCAGACGGGGTTTGTGCCCATGCACCTCGGCTTGTCCCCTGGCGTGAAGGGCTTTGCTAAAAGCACAACGGCCACAGCTTCCTAGCTGGGGGCTGAAGCTTCTTATTTTTAATTTGTTAGACTGGTGGCAGCTACAAGCCCCTTCCCAGATGGGACCGTGGTTTCTCTGTGGGCATTGCTTCTCCAGCAGCATTGCCCGGCTGCTGTAAAACCGGAGCGGTGGCTTCTGGCTGCTGCTTGAGCTGCTGAAGAGCTGTTTTAGGAGCCGTGTGGTCCCTGGATTCCTGGCAGCACATCCCTACAGTCTCCTAGAGCTGCCTGGACTCTCCACGTGGCTGGAGGCTGAGTTTTCCTCCTCATCTGAGGTAGGTTTAAACTGAGTTAAGCTCTGTAACAAGCTCAGCGTTACATTGCTGAGCTGGGTGTGCTCACATGGCTCTTAGTGAACTTTTACCTCACCTACCTGGCAAAAAAACTCCTTAAAAATCAGTTCATATCCTGATTATTTCACATCCTCTGCTAATCTGTCTTTGGAGGATGGCTTGGGTGCCAGGCTGGCCGTGGTGCTTGCAGGGGGAGCTGGTTGCCACAGGTTTTTGACTTTTGTTCTCCTTTCTCTTGGCCCCTTGGAGGTCAGTTCAGTCTTTAAGACAGTTTTTGGTGGGGTTTTTTGTTGTGTTAATGTAGCTGAACTAATATGATTACGTTTCCAGATTTGAGTAATGGAATAACAAGTCAGGAAGCTCTTTTTTCCTTTTTTTTTTTTTTTTTTAAAAAAAAAGTTAATTTATGTCACTTCCAAATTATCCAAGTCTCCAGTTGGGAAGATCTCTTTCCCCTTCTCTGTATCTCTTGGCATGAGGGCTCCTTGCTACCGTGGCCTGTGTGCGGCACCCCAGCCCTGGCATAAGGGCTGCTGCACTTCGTGCCCTGTGCTGTGGTTGACCATGGATCCAAAGTGACCACAGGGTTGTCCTGGGTGCCCAAAAAGATGCGTCTTCCCTTCCTCATGAGAGCTGCCAGGCTGAAGGGGCCGCGTACGTCCACCCAGTGCTGCGTTTGGGGCAGACCCTTCACACATCCCTTCCCCGGGGCAGTTTCACCAGCACCTTGAGGTGTCTCAGCTTTGCTCATCTCTGTCTGTGTTCACTCTCAGATTTCGGAGGAGGATCTGGGAAACAGCTCAGCTAAATCATCTCACAATGGCAACTTCCTTTCTAAAAAGAGAAGGATGTTGCGGAGTTAGTGGCTTCCCATTATTTTCCCCAATTTGAGCACTTTCTTGCCATCAGTCCCGCAGTGTCGGGCTGTGCGGTCTGTTTGGTTTGGAGACAGGGTGAGCACACCGTGGCACAGGGTTCCCCTGTCTCAGAGCTGTGTGGGCTTTGGTTTCCCAAAGCACCGGGCTGCTCCTCCCCTCCCGGGATGGAGGTCCCAGCCGGTGGATCCCCGCACCGGCACAGCCCCGCCGAGCGGGAGCGGGGCCGCGGCGTTTGCCCTTCTTTGGGAATGCTGTAAGAAGGTAGTGAGTCACTTTCCATCGAGCCGATAGTTACCCTGCTTCTGTCTTGTATTTGTGTTGTGTAGCCAGCAGGATTATTTATAACTTAGCCAGCATCCCGAGTCTATTGTTTCAGCAAAGAGAAGGAATGACTAGATGACTTCCTGAGATTTGTTTTTTATTTTTTTTTTTTTTACCACCCCCTCATTTTTAATTTTTTTAAAAATCTGCTTTTCCTTCCAAGTATTATATTCACCAGTTGGATGCTTTCCCCCTACATCTTCCCCTCCTGATTGTGCATTTGTGCTGCTGACAATCCCACTACCGGTGTTGCTTTAACTCTTAAAAACTCTCCCAGGAAAAGCCAGTCTGTGCCCTGGGAGGGCTGGGGCACCTTCGAATGGCACGAGCGGTTCTGCACCTTGGTGCTCTGGTTCAGCCTTTTTGTTGCTGCTCCTCTGAAGGTGTTAATTGAGTTAATCCCAAGGTCTCATCTGAGCCTGGAGCTTCACGGAGCGAAAGCCATTTCCATGCTGCTGGAAGTGGCACATCCAGCCCTGGGGACGTGGCAGTGGTGGGCATGGAAGCAGCAGGTCCTGAGCTCCTGTCCTTGCATGTGCCACCACATGCCCAGTGGCATTGGTCCCACCTGAGCTCTCGTGGTTCTTGTTCTCCTCCTCTTTGTCCATCTGCCTGCAGTTAATTCACTGTTGATATTGCAAGACCCAGCGGTCACTGTGGTTTTAATTAAGCCCTTCCTTGTAAGTCAGTGGGCAGTAAAGGTGTGTGAAATGGAGAGAGGGGTGTGTGGTTTGGTGATCTTGGTCAATCTGAACCTTTGGGAGGGACCTGCAGGTTGAGCTTCCTTGGGGAGCAACGCTCATGGCCTCGATGGCTGCCACCTGCAGCTCCTCCTTGCCCAAACAGCCCATGTCTGCTTTGGACCTTGAAAAAGGTCCAATTTTTGTTTGAAGTTGGGTCACAAGTCTCCCGCTTTGGGTTTGGTGTAGCTGAATTCTCCTTCTGGCCAAGTGGGATGCTCGGTGGAGCCTCAGCTGTGTTTCTTTCGTTAGTGTCTTCTCGGCCGTGATGTAACGAGCAGCCTCTGAGGTTAGAGCGGCTGCAGCCACGACCTGCAAAAGCGACCTGGGGGTGAAACAGCTGAAGAGGAAGAAGTCTTTGCTGCCTTGTGGTCAGAGATCCTGCAGAAGTCCTCTCGGTTTCTATTAGTTCAGAACTCAAAACTTGGTGCTCGGGTTTTTTTAAGCTGCTGTTTCTAACTGAGGTGCCTGCAAACCCTTGCTTGTCCTCTCCCTGTTGGTAAAAGCTGCTTCGTAGCCTCTCTGGCTTTGGACACCTCAGGAGTGGGGCTGCAGGGAAGCAGTGGAAGGGGCTGGCGGTGGCCTGGGCTGGCTCCTGTTCTCCCCATTTCAGGGATGGTGGCACAGAGGTGTTGCTCTCCCTGTGTTGACTTTCCAGGAACTGCCCAGCTCTGCAGGGAAACGTGAGGTTGATCCAAATGAAGCCGTGACGTGCTGGAAAGGCCACTCGGGTGTGAACAGCTCGGAGTGGAAAACCAGTCCTGAATTGGGTCCTGTGGGGTTTTTACCTCCTCCTTGTAGCCAGTGGTGCTTTTCTAGGTTTCTAGTGGTGCAGAGCACTAGCTGTGGGTCAGAAACCAGAGGAGTGTCACATCAGATCCCGGTCTTGAGGGTGAGCGATGCTCTGAGAACAGCCTGGGAATTGAGGCATCTCAGGGAACTGATGTCCAGAGCCATGAGCTCACAGCAAACTTCTGGGCTCCTCTCTAGATGGCTCTTTGCAGTCAAAATTGGAAAATTGGAGATCCTTTGGGCCAGGCACTTAACTTGCTTCTTGCAGGAGCTGGTCCCAAAGCCTTTACAGCCCAAGCGAAGCGGTTTCGGGTCACGCAGGAGCTCGTGTATCCCAGAGGATGCCTGTGCCGGCTGCTGGGCTGCTCCCGCTGCTGTTCTCATTCCTGTGAGAGAACGTTTTCAGGCTGCTGTTCCCCTGGCTGGGCCACCCTTGTGCCCATCCCAGACTCTTGGTTATTTTGGTTGTCTCCCTTAGCTGGAGCCTACAGGCAGTGATCTCCTGAGTAAAGCGCTGGTGTGATTTCTGTGCCATCCAACTCACCACACCGTTTCCATGGAGTGGTGGGAAAAGCCAAGCCTGGGTGATGCTGAACTCCTGCTTCCTGCCGTTCCTCAGGTTCCTTTCAACTGAAGTGCATGGAAATTAAAGCTGAGGAAAAAGATGGGGAGCTGTGACTTACACTCCCCACGGTGTAACAGAATCCCAGAATTGCCTGGATTGGAAAAGCCCTTTAAGGTCATGGAGTCCAACCATGAACCCAACACTGACAAGTCCCCGACTAACCCATGTCCCTCAGCACTATGTCTACACAGCCCTTCAATCCTTCCAGGGAAGGGGACTCCACCACTGCCCTGGGCAACCCCTTCCAATGCCTGAGAACCCTTTCAGCAAATAAATTCTTCCTCACATCCCATCTCAACTGCCCTTGGAAGTGGAAACCACTGCAGCTTAGGACCTCTGACAACAGGACAAGGAGAGCCAGGCATGAGCATCTCCTTCAGCACGCTGCCTCTTCCAGCCCTTCTGGGTCAGCTCACAAATAGAGAACAGCACTTCTCCCCCTGCTTTGTATTTTTAAAAGCATTGTGGTTTTTTGTTCTGTTTTCTTTAAATAATTTTCTAAAAAATTGAAACTGTAGGACTGGTGCTTTTTTACCCGAAGAAGAAAACTGAAAGATGAGTGAGACGTTGTGGTTTGGATTGCCAGTTGTAAAGATTTTTGCCCCACTCCAGCATGGGCTTTCAGACCTGGTGAGCACAAGTGCTTGTTCCAAGAGGTGGCTTAACCACATGTGGGTTAATAGCTGGAGATGTGTCTGTCCACGCAGGTATTTAAGGGATAATCTGTGTCGCTTTATGTTGTGCCAAGAGGGGCTGTCTGAGCTCTGGTCTCTGCTGTTGCGTTTCCAGCTCTGCCCTAATTTTTGGGCAAGCCTCTCCATACGTACAATAGCTAGAAACTCTTTTGTTCCCTGGAGAGGCTCTGAGGTTTAACATTTATAAAATGCTTTGAGATCTGCAGATAAAGGAAAGCAAGACAATAACCAGCGACCAGGGCTGTGCCAAAGAAATACCCTGTATCACCACAACAGAGCCGTGCAGGATTGGGTGGAGATGGCTTTTGTTAGAGGGCAAACAACTGCTCCCGAAGCCGCTGCTGCAGACTTGGTTGGGAGCCTGGCTAGCAGGAGGGGTGCAGCTGAGACCCAACCCTGGCTTTTAGAAGAACTTGTGTCAAGGCGATAATATCTGTGGATAAGAGCACGATTGAGGCATGTAGGTGAGTTTTTCCTCATGCTTCCCATTGCCCGGGTTGTCCCAGGGCTCCCTGGGAGCAAACCTGGTCTGGAAGAGATGCTGCCGAGTTGCTCTTTGCTCCCCGGGCAGTGCATCATAAAATCCCCTGGTAAACTCAATCCACTCCATAAACCTCGTTAACTTTCTTTTAACTGCCTTTGCCTGTCCTCAGAGTGAACTCCTTTATAGTCCCTCAGACAAAGGCAGGCAGGAGTGGGCAGGGACGGAGGAACCGGGAGCTGCGCTCCTCCCCGGCACTGCTGGCTGGCTGGGAGGAGCGCGCTGAGCCTGGGACCGCTCGGCACAGGGGTGCTGGGCTCCTTGGCTGCCAGTGACTCCGTGGACATGGCATCCCAGAACAAGCTGCTTTGGGGTAGGTCTTCCTGCCAGACATCTGGCGACACTGGGATTCTTTGGCAGAGGGTGAGAGGATGAAGTGCAAAGGAATGAATTTGTTGGGAATTCTGCTTTCGAGGGATTTGGAGGCAGGTAGGCTGGAGTGTCAGGCTGAAATGTTTTTGGGGATCCTTCTCTCCACCTCCTCACATTCTTGAGTACCTGCCTTTCAGTACTGTTCCGCTTCTGGGCAGGAGCAGAGATCGTTAATGCTGCTTGAGGACACACGATCCTGTTTTGGGAGATACGTAGATCTGCAAGGATAGCTCATCTTTTTCTCCTGCTTCCCTGCCTTCCCCCATAACATATGTGTAAGTCCCTTCAAAGCTATTAAAGCAAGCTGTGGCGAGTGGCACGGCAAGAAGAGAAGGGTCCATAGCTGGAGGCTGGCTCCGGCACACGATGGTGTTAATTGCTAGTCTAGGGCTTCTTGGGTGAGGTGGTGGCCCGTGGTCCCCGTGCTGGCAGCCAGGAGCTGACATGGTTAAGTGCTGTAGCTGGGTGGGTAACACAACCTGGTTGTGGGGTTTCCTTCCCCTACAAGGGCTTTGTGGGATGGTTTTCATTTCAGCTGGTTTTAGAAACAAATCGAACCGATGTCCGGCTCTCTGGAGAATGATCTTTAATTCAAGTGGCTCGTGTGTATCTAGTTTTAACTTGAGAGAAACCAGCTCATCTGAATTGCTAGAAATGGTGCCTGCTTTGAAATGAGGTGGGTTCCAGGAGCTCTGGCTCTGCTTGGGAAACCTACAGCTCTTAGTTTTAAATAAAGGTGGGCTTGTGTTTAAGTGAGGCACTACACTGTGTGCTTCGGAGTGGACAGGGTTCCCCCGGGATGCTGGGATGCAACTGAGGCTTTGGGATGCTGCTGCCATACGGGTGAATGGGAAGGATGGGCTTTGCCAGCCCAGAATTGGCTTCCCATGAGAGAGTGAAACCTGCGTGCCTGAGGTCACCAAAGGGGGATTTGTGTTCCTCATCCTGCTCGGAGCTGTGTGGGCAGGAGCTGGACAGCCAAACCCTTGGGTGTGATGGATCCTGGGCCGCACAGAGGTTTACAACCAGTTTGTTTTCCCTTCAATTCTGCCTGGGCTTGAGGGTGTCCAGTGGAGCAGCTGAGGCAGTTGCACAGGGGCAGTTGTCCCCTCCAGCCTCTGACCTGCTCCCTCTGCCGTGGTGGCAGAAGCAAACAGGGCTCTCGAGTCACCTGAAAGGCGGGAGGTGTGGAGCTGTGGTTTTGCGAACAGCTGACAGTCGCTTGCTGCTGGCCAAGGTCTTCCTCTTCCCGTCCATCCTGGCCTGCCCCATCTTGGGGGCTTCTGGGGCACGTTGTGCTCCAAATGGGGAACTGATTTTCGTTGAGTTTCCTGCTCTCGTACATGTTCAGCCACCCCTGGAAAGTCCGGTGAGCCCCAGAACTCGCTAAAGATAACTGTGGGATGAGAAGGGCCCTTTCCTTCCAGAGCAGTGAGTGCTGCAATCCCTGGAACCACATCATGAACCCAGTGCGGTGAGGAACAGGAGGGAGCTTGGTCCATGGCCAGGGTGGCCCAGGGTCTCCCCAGGAGTGGGGTGGGAGCTCACGTGCTGGGGACAGTCCGGTCGTTTGGTGATGGCTTTGGTCCTTCACATTTTCCTTGCAGCACTGAGGCCAGGGGGGGTTTTCTGCCCCCCTCCTCATTTTTATACATATATATTCTTTCCCAAGTTGCTTTTGAAAATGCAACTGCTTTTCTGTGGGGCAGCAGCTTCGCATCCTGAGCACTGCCATGTTTCACTGAGGTCTGCCAGGAGCCGCGTGGCTCTGCTTTCTCCATCCCAACAAACCCTGGAGCTCCAGGTTTTTAACCCCCTTCAGACAACCAGAGCTTCAGCACTTAAGGGTTGGGCACTGATGCAGCTCTTTTTGTTCATGGAGAAAAAAATTCCTTTGAGCTTCTTGTAGTTAAGAGAAAGCAAGCTTTAAGCAAAATATCAGAGAAACTTCTTAATGGTCAATTTTCCTCGACAGTTATATTGGTGTTCCTGATAAGAAGTGTCACTGCTTGTCTAGACAAAAGCACTAGAAAACAAAACAACATGTAGAGGAGACACAGACAAGATAATCTAATAGGTCTCTTTTTGTCTCCAGCTTGTTCCTCTGAATAGCACACTGCACTGATGTGAGGAGCATTTAAAGGGCTCCATGTGATGTGGTGTGTGAAGCCAGGCTGGGTGCTCACATGGCTTCACCACGCCGGCTGCAGAGCAGAGGGAGAAAACCAACTCCCACCCTTCCCGGCAGCGCTGCATCACTCATCTGAAACCCAAACAATGGGCTGGTGTGTGCCCAGGGTAATGCGAAAGATGTAAATTAGGTGAAATGTAGCTCCTTAGTGTTGTAATAGAAGAATAAAACCTGCTGTCAGGAGATCTTCATGGGGTTTCCTAGGAACTGTGCTGTGTGTTTTTCTCAGGGCTTGTTTTGTTGTTCAGCATGAGAGATCAGACCAAGGAGGACCAGCTCCTGCTGACCATCCTTAAGTGACGCTCAAGTTGCACCCAGGAAATGGTTTGAAATGTTCACGCAGGAAAGAAGTGTTGGTTAGTCCTAGAAAACAGAGGAGCTGTGCTACACGTTGAGTGCCATCTACTGGCACCTCATCCATGGTATGGACGTGTTTGCCCCGGAGAGGGAGAGTTGGCGCAAAGGTCAGCAGCGTGGAACTTGCTGTGGGGCTCATGGAGGGACTGCTCGGTGTGCCCAGCCTGTCAATGAAGGGACAGTAAGGATGGGCTTCTCCTCAGATCCTCGTTGTCGGAGCAAGTTGTAGTTCCACCCAATGCAGGAGGAGCCCAGTAGATATCTGCTGAGGTTGACAGCTCCCAGCCTGAGCTGGATGCTTCATACCATTCCTCCATCACTGATTTACCATGGGATGCATCCGCACTGCTGTTGACAGGAGCCGTGCCACCTTCTGTTCCTGTCCTCTCCATTCTGTCCCCTCTGTTCCTGTCCTTTCCCTTGAACTGGCCCCAGATACTTGTCTATGTACTGAACCAGACCAGGTGACAAATCTAGATTTTTTTTTAAAACCCAACCCACCACCCCCAGCTGGGTCCCTTAATCTCTTCGCCACCGTTTGGGCTGATGCGCTGCTTGGAGATGGGTGTTGTCATCTGGTTTTATGGACAAAGGGAACCAGGGCACAAGGGGCTGGAGCAACTTCTTGGAGTCCTCTGGCCAATGTGTGATTAGAAAAGGGGTCTCAGAGGCTGACTGATGTCTAAACCCAGGGTGCAACACATCGTTGATTTCTGCTGAGGTCAAGAAGCTGGTTGAGACTTTGCCTGATGGACTCTACACTGTCTACACCAGAAGCCTCTGTAGACCTTAAAACAAAGCTGGTGACTTTATCTTTTTTCCAGGTAAGCTCTTCCTGTGACTTGTCCTTTTGGCTTTAGGGTACAAGGGGAATTTGGGGCATGGAGTATGGTCATGCAAAGATGTGGATTCCTTGCAGGGGAAGGGATAAGTGAACACCTTGAAGTGTTTGTATTTAAAGAGGGGAAAAAAAGAGTTGTGGTTCTTGGAAATGGTGCTTCTTAGTAGCCAGTAGATCGAATGCAGCCCTTTTTAATGCAATTTAAATAATCAATGGTATATTCGATTACAGAATGATTTGGCAGAGCTCTAAATAGGTCACATCTGTCCTTAAATTGTTCTTGAGGTAAATATCTCACCGTGCTGTGTCACGTTGGCCAAATTCTGTAAGAACTGGTGCCTGGGAAGGAAAACTCGTTGGCTGTACATGCGATTACCCCCTAAACTCTGCACCCTGTATACTCCTGGCACTTGGTTTTGCTTTAGGGATGCCTTAGTAAGACTGGCTTGTATCTTTGTGGGCATGTTCAGCTCCTCAAGTTTGCAATCCTGCAGTTACAGCACTGGACTTGGGTTCTGGCTGATGGTTTTGGCATCAGACAGGTGTTGGTGGCTTCTGTGTTGCCCACCAGCTTGTTCTGGGGGGACAGGATGGAGCCGTGAGCCCGCTGCACACTCGGCGATGCTTGTGCCGGGAAAGGAGAAGGCAAAAAAACGACCCTTTGTTGTGGTGACCATAATCTTGAAGTTGTTTGCAAACAAAAGCTGGAGCTGAAGGCTTGCCCCAGCCCCGCCGAGGGAGGCAGGCAGGCAGGTGGTGTTGAGAACACTTTGTTTGGGAAAGTTTTTCTCATTGTGTTGAACAATTCTTCTTAGATAATCCTTCCTGTGGGCTGAATCATCGTCTCGGGGAACACGTTAGCCATCCTAGCCAGCCCCGTGGCCGCATCCTGTGAGGTCCGGAGCATCCTGTGCCGCTGATGGACCCGGAGGGCACTGGGCTGCTCAGCACCCTGCAGGATTGCAGCCCCTGTGTTTCGGGTTAGAATAAACACTCCGGGATGTGTGGTTGCTTCACCCTTCCTCTCCCCCTTGGGATCTGTTTTTTTCCCCTCGCTCCGAGGAAGTTTGCAGGGTGAGCTGCTGGCTCGTTAGCAATAAAACATACAAGTCATTAACCACCATCCCTCTCCCCGCTAAGAGAAGACTTACAAATAAACTACCAAGGCCACTGTGATTGTGTGTGCGTGTTTGGCCCTTTTCCCCACGTAATTTCCACATTATTTGGAAACAGTCTTTAATTTTGTCTAATTTTTAACTGCCTCTGGCCTCCCTACCTGCTGGCTTCGGAGCGGTGGTGGGCTGGGGGCTCACGTCCGCACGGCTGGCACTGCTCTCTCCCAGGGAAGCTGCCAAGACAAGTCTTTTTGTTTGATCTGAAATGTCTCTTGCAAACTTTGGGGTATTTTTTAGTCAGGTATAAGTAAAAAGACTTTTATCCCCTATTTTCTTACTCGATGAGTAACGGAAACCAAGTGGGAAAAGGTTTTTATTCCCCAGCAAAAGGACAGTATTCTGGTTCCTTCTCTGACACCGTAATTTTATTTTACATTGCAAATTAAACAATACTTGGAAAGATGCAAATCAGAGCGGAAATAGAAGTATATGCTTCTAAGTAAAGGAGTGGGGGTGTGTGTGGCTATTCTGTGTATCTGCATCGATGGTGTAAAATACACAATGGCCTGTGAAATACGAAAGGTCGATACGGGGCGTCTCGGGGGACCCGCGGCCGTCGTGTTTCATTCCTTGCTGGCATCGGGCTGCTGTGCGCGCTCAGCAAAATGAATTCGTTCTTTGGACAACAATCCGTGCGTTAGCGTCGAGTGTCTGCATCTTTCATGAGTGTGCAACTTTGTGGTAAAATAAATGAGCTGGAAAAAAACAGGATGTGGAGTTACTCTCGCTCTTCTCCCCAAAGCTTTCTGTTTGGTGGAACAGAACCCCTTGCTTGGTGAATAAACCTGTATCTACTGAATTTAAATTGTTTTGTGGTTGCAAACATGTCGATGTTGTTGAATGCATGGGATGGAGAGCGTGAGTAAAAGTTCTCTACAGGACTGTCTTCGCATTTGATTGTGGGATTGCAGTTCCCTGGAGACCTCAGAGGTCCTATAGACAAACGTATGGACTTCAAGCTGAGGGCTCCTGAGTGGCACCAGTCTGATGTTCAGGTCAAGGATGTAACTTCCTGAAAGGAGGATGGAGAGAGGTGGGAGTGGGTCTGTTCAAGGGACAGGAGAAGAGGAAATGGCCTCAAGTTGCACCAAGGGCAGTTGAGATGGGATGTGAGGAAGAATTTCTTTGCTGAAAGGGTTCTGAGGCATTGGAAGGGGTTGCCCAGGGCAGTGGTGGAGTCCCCATCCCTGGAGGGATTGAAGAGTCGTGTAGACACAGTGCTGAGGGACATGGGTTGGTCGGGGACTTGTCAGTGTTGGGTTCATGGTTGGACTCGATGAGCTTCAAGGGCTTTTCCAGTTGCGGTGATTCTGTGTAATTCTGTGTAACTCCTTGTAGCTCCATGGGTTTAATATCCAGTTAGTAGAATGAAACATTTTCAAGTTGCATGCCTGGAAATAGTGAGGAGCAGCGTGTTGGCAGCGTTCTGTAAGCTTGGGTTGAAGGACCTCTGAGGAGGGGACGGGGCAGCACTGCTGGTGTCCAGCTCTGCCTTTCTTTGTGCTGAGATTTAGCAGCCCTGAGTTGGGGTCTCTTTGATGTGTGGGTGAGTTCCCCAGCCTCCTGTCAGAGAGCAGTTTGGGGAGGGCTGAGAAGCTTCATGACACCCTCCTGGTAAGGGGGTTGTGGTGGGTCAGGTCAGAGCCATCTCCTTGCTCTTCTGCAGGGTTGGTTTTATCATGAGCTGCTACCAGCAGCTGCGGGTGGCTCATCTCCAGACATGTGCTCATCCCCAGGGCTGGGAGCAGCCCCTCCTGCCTCTCCCACCCTCTGTGGTCCCTGCAGCCCTGCTTTGCTGTGTCATGGTGCAGTGGGACAGTCTGTGTGGTGGCAGTTGGAGTTCACGCTGTCACCTCACATTGGGTGTTCCCATCCAGGAGCAGGGTGGCAAAGCTGCTCCTCGAAAATACACATTGATCCAAGGTGCTAGCAAAGAGAAAGGGAATTCTCTGACACCTGTTACTGGTCAGACTCCAAGCAATGTTATTCTTGGCCCATTTCCCTGCACTTTTGTCCATCAGACCCTCCTTGATATCTCGCTTCTTGAAGAGCATGGATGGGCTGTCGGGCTTGGATGGAGATTGGGGACAAGGGACATGGGTAGGTTTGTCCCAGAGAGGGTGAGGACAAGGGACATGGTGGGTTTGTCCCGTAGGCTGCTGACCTTTTGAAAGCACCGACTGGTCGAGCCCCGTGTTACCCTCCGTCCCCTTTTCATGCCGCTCCTTTGTGCTCTTGTTTGGTCATTGCTGTGCCTTTGTTTTTACAGCTGGGGGAAGTGTTTTGAGCTTTAAAGTTTATTTTCTTCCCTCTGGTTGTCGTCACAGGTTTGTTTTCTTTCTCCCTGTGGCATCTTGCTGGCTTTCCTAGGAGCTGGGAGGTGGGACCATCTATTTTCTCTGTGCCTTTCCACTGGAGGGAGTGGACTTCTTCCCTGTGCTTGGGAGACCCGATGGATTTGCTGTCTTCTTGGTCTCACTGGCTTTTTGTTAGTTTAAGCAATCCTGCCCAGTTTGACCTGTTTTCCAGAGAGAGAGCACCCCAGCAATTCAGCCATGGGACTCTGGCTCTGGTCCTTGGCCACCCTGCAGACACTGGTGGTGGTGGCCGTGACATGGTGCAGCGTTGTCCCACCACTGGCACAACGTGCAGTTGGTTTGCAAGACCTTGATGTAGTTTAGGTTCATCCAAGTGATTAATTTCTTTAATTATGACTTTAAGTGGGCAGAGTCTCATTTTGGTTACCAAAAAGCCACCCCTCAAAATGCCATGGGGACCTTCCTGTAGGGTCTGCAAATAACACTTATTTCTAAACTCAAAGGTGGGTGAATTTGTTTGTTGGGTTTTCTTTTCTTTTTCAGACCTTCCTCAGCCCTGTGCTGGTCACTGTTTTGTACGCTTATTTTTCTCTTTTGGGGCATTTCTGGGATGTCACCCCAGCACCCTTGAAACCAGCCCGGGAGCTGCCTTGGAGCCTTCCCCGTCCTTTGGGAGCAGTTGCAGCCACCCACGGGCTGTGACATTTGAGCGAAGCAGTGTCCAGACCCACAGCAGAAGCTGTGAATGCAGCAGCTTCGTTTTGAAGCACCATGTGCATCATCTCCCAGACCATCTTCCAAAAAAACCAGGAGAAACTGAAGTACTTTGGCTTTTTTCCCCCATTTTCTGGTTTGGTTTTTTTTTAGTGTTGGCTGTAGATTTAATTTCTCTCCATGCTCATCCCTCATCCAAAGCCGATGGAGAACGGATCATTTTTCCCCACTCTTTGCCTGATACCTCTCCCATCTTTCCCCAACCCCAAACATTTCTTAAAACCCAGCTCTGAGTGTGGACT
>NW_010295427.1:21315-24822 GCF_000700745.2 Antrostomus carolinensis
TCCCTGAGTGCATATTTGGGGAGGGGGGAGGCAGCAGCGGGTGCTTCCCTGGGGACAGGGGCGCGGGGGCCCGTGCGGGGTGGATGTGCGTGTCTTGGCTTTGAACTCTCGGTACATTCATAGGATCATGGACTGTTTTGGGTTGGAAGGGACCTTAAAGATCATCCAGTTCCAACCCCCCTGCCATCATGAAGATAAATGGGGAGAGTCTGCCCCATAAATCTTGTAGGGATCTGCGTTATCGGGCTCTGAGATGACCCGTTTGTTTAATGTGTCGGTGCAGTTGTACGTGTCCCCGTGTTGGGTGCCTGATCTGAAGGACCATCACTGTCCTCCACCTCACCAAGGTATCGTGGTCCAGAGCATCCACTTGTGCTGCCTGGCCCACTTGCTCCTCCTGGACATGTTGGGAAGCTGGCAGCACAGAGGGACAGGGGACAGGGCTGAGCTGGGTCCTGGGGAGCTGTGAGCTTCTAGGGCAGCGTGGCTCCATCCCCTTCTTGGGCTGTGACGTGGTGGCTTTGGGTCCCTCTGGTCAGGGCTGGCCCCTCGCCCTCTGGGTGGGCAGTTACACAGCCGTGCTCATCCTCAGGGATCACCACCTCAAACTGTGGGCTTTGGGGAGCACATCCTGTCTTCATTGGAGCCATCCCATCCTGTGTCCATCCACACTGCGTCCCTCCCCCAGGACCAGTCGGGCTGTGGGTACCAGCAGCGCAGCACGGGCTGTGCAATTGAGGCACAAAACCGCCCACTCTCAAGTGAGATCCACTGAAATTCTTTCTTCTTCTCCAGGCAGCAGCAAAGCTGAGCCTTGCTGTCCTCAGCCAAGGTCCAACCTCAAATTTGGAGGCAGTGGAGGTGATGAAATGGAGCTCCCCTACCTGGGGCAAGGACTCCTCATCTGTCCCATGAGCAAGGGCTAGAGGGTGGCATCGCTGAGGACCCCTCCAGATGTTCTGCATCTCTTGCTTTTGGGGGATTTTTTTTTTTCCTTTTTTTTTTTTTTTTTTTAAATTGTTTTGTCGTGCACCGGGAAAGGGAAGTGAACAAATTGTATAGTCCCATCACAATCCACGTCCTGTAAACAGCTACCGGCTGCCTTCCATTCGCAGCTGTTTTTTCCTATTCGGGGGTGGACGGGGCTGGTAAATAAACAGGCAGAGCCACTCCCAGCACCCGCTTTTCCCCTTGCAGGGGCTCTGCCTGCACCCAGCACCCTTTCCCAGGGGGGGATACCTGGGTGCTGAGATGCGTCGGTGGGTTTTTCCTCACCGAGCAGTGCAGTGTGAGTCCAGGGAGCCAACTCTCGCCAGGAAAAACAACTTTGCTAGTTTGACTGGGACTAAAGCTAATTACTAGTCAACTAATTTTATTGATTTCAAATCCCTTTTAGCAGAGATTTTGCTGTGAGGCTGATCGCCAGAGCGATTAGGACACAAAGCCGCTTAATTTGGAAGTGTTTATCAAGCAGCCTTCTGTCACCTCTGTTTCAAATCAAATTACGGTGGCACCGGTGTCTCTATCCGTGGTGGCTCGTGCCGTCCCACCTCCGATGGAGGCAGATGGGGTGTGGGGTCCCCCGTGATTCTCCTGGATGACTTGAGGGCTCGCAGAGGTTGTGTATTCGTAACGTGAGCACGGTGGGCTGCTGGCCACGGGGTTTTATTCCCAGTTGCCACCACATCCCCGTCCTGCTCCAGCCCATGGGCACTGCTCCGGCCGTGGAGCTGAATTTGCCGCCTGGCTTTCAAAGCCTTGCGGTGAGACCTTGTGGTTGGTAGACCCTTGAAGATGGAAGATGTCATCTGTCACAGCAGCTCTGGCTGCTCCTGAACCTTGTCCAGCCACACGAAGGACTTGACCTAAATATTTTTAATAGACTTTACAAAAAAAAAAAAGCCTGGCCTAGTGGTTGTGATGGGATCAGATTAGGGAGGGCGCAGATTGCGGAGGCCGGGGTGGCCTGTGGGAGGGAAGCACTCAGCCCAACTCAGCCGCAGCTGGAGCAGCACGACAGCCCCGGCGGTGTCCCCCACTGTCACCCATGGGGCTGCTGTGACCCTCCCCTCACTGCATCCTTCTCCTGACACTGAGAACCAAATGCCCTTGAGTCACCTGAGCCTGTTGGACCGCAGCAGCGCGTGTTCTCCTCGGGGTATCCCTTGGTGCAGGATTTAAGAGGGAAGACTCTGGATCTTGCTGCACAAATGGTGTCTGAGAGGTCTCGGGGGCAAGATGTCCTGCTCTGTCATCCCTGCATGTCCTCCAGATCCAGAGGGATGGCTGCCCACCCCTTGAGGTTTACTCACAAAGGAATCCTTAGGACTGAGCTTGTTTTGAAAGACCTTGGCTGAATGCAGAGGCCATACGTTGGGGAGTCCTTCTTGGGGGTCTCAGGGTGGGCAGAGCAGGGGCTGGCCCTGAAGCCACGTTCCCTCCCAAGCCGTGTCCTGATGTTGTGCTCAGATTGAGGGTTCCAGAGCTACCAACACCTCGGGGCTCACAGCATGTGTCCCCAGGTGCCTTTTGGGGTTCAGGTTATTGAAACCAGAGCAGCGTCTCTTGGTGTGACACCCTTGGCTGCAGGGACCCTGTGGGTGAGGGCTGGAAGCCACAGACCAGGACCTGAGCTGGAGGGACCATAAGTGTCTGCTGGGATGTGGAGATGGGTCAGAAAACCCTAAACCCTCCTTAATACATTTCCTTGTTTAAGAATTGGATGTTCAGAGTGGTTTCATTCCTCCTGGGTGGTGAACGGCTCCCGGTGCCCCGTGTCGCTGGGGCAGAGCCTCTTGCTACGGCTCATTATCAGACGAAAGGCTTTTTTGCTGCAACTAAATGTGGACAAATTATTTTTATCCGTGCTGAGAGCTCAGGATGGTTCTTGTCTATCAGCTCTTCTTAGCTGCAGCACAAAAATCGTAAAGGGGAAAAAAAAATTGCTGTCTGACAGCTACATCTTATTCTATTAGTATGTTTTAATTAGAACATGAACAAGAAATGTGTTATGAATATTCATGATCAGGGTTATTAAAATGCACAATTAATCTGTACGCTTTTTAATAACTGTATTAATGGAGAGAGGAGGTAGTTCCTATTTTTGACTGTTCTGAATTGGAAAGTGTGCCTTAACTTGGTTAAGTTGGAAAATGGGTTTATTTTAAAATCAAGTTGGCTCCCGACTGCAGCGTGAGCACGTGGGTGTCACTAAAACTGTGCCCACGCCCTGTGCTGGAGGAGGGGGAAATGTCACAAAGCCAAGTGCTCCAGACCTGGATACTCCAGAATTAAACTCGCGTGTGTGACCGTGATTCAGCTCCGTGCCGTGGCAGGTTCACATCATCTCGATTAGTGACTTGGATTTATCATTCCATTTTTTTTTTTCTTGGGACTGTGCGTGCTTTAACGCAGGGAATCTGTGTCTGGGGGTGAGGCAGAGATGGGGGGTGAGGGAGATGCCTGTGGGATCTGCATCTCAGCCAGGGGAGCCCGGCAGCATGTGTG
>NW_010295428.1:0-883 GCF_000700745.2 Antrostomus carolinensis
AATTTCTTTTATTTTGGTTTTAATTTATTTTGGTTCTTGTTTTGGTTTTAATTTATTTTAATTTTATTTATTTTAATATTTTTTTATTTTAATTTATTTTATTTTGGTTTTAATTTCTTTTATTTTGGTTTTAATTTATTTTCTTTTTAATTTCGAGTTCTACTTCTACCCAATATTATCAAGCAATTAATTTTACAGACAGATCAAAGGAAATCCATAGCAGAATGAAGTCACTTCCATGAACTCTGGCTACGAGCCACGTATCATTTCCATCTCCTTGAGAGCATTTGATGAATCAAGATGAAATCACAACCCAACCTCCACTTAATCCACACCAGGAAAGAATCAATAACACCCCAAAGGTTATCTCCACCGCACGTTCTACACGCTCCAAAGACAAGTTAATGGAGAAACACTCCAGAAATCAGGATCAGGAAGCTGAGCACATCTGAAACAAGTTTAACCCCGACATCTGGAACGGTTCTTCTGCAATAAAGAGACTCCAGATAGTTTGGGATTGAATTTATGAGACTCCAAACACACAGTGTTGGTGGAATGAGCCTCAAATTCTGTGGTTGAGGTCAACTTTTACCTACGGTCAACCTCATATTCAACAAGCTCAAAGTCGCTCTTCAAGATACTCCATTTCTTCTTCCTCTGAAATAATTAGCAATTAAAAAGCAATAAATGATATCGCAGAGGGAGTGGATGGACAAACCTGAACCATCCCCACAGAGACAAGTGGTACGGAACCAACCGAGACCCAGCTGCTCAAACAGCAAACGGGTACAAACGGCTCATGAGCATCTAATCAAGCGTTCTCCTGGCTGATAATTGATATATAACCCTGATCATAAATCCAGGCTGGGTGGAGAATGGCTGG
>NW_010295429.1:0-881 GCF_000700745.2 Antrostomus carolinensis
GTGTCACGCGTGTCACACATGGCACATGTCACACGTCACAGACATATTACATGCCACACGTCACACGTCACGTTACATGTCAGGTCACAAGTCACACGTCACACATTGTCACACGTCACACGTGCTACATGTCACACATCACACGTTGCATGTCACACGTCACAGACATGTCACATACATGTAATCTCACGTCACAGACATGTCACACGTCACATCACACATCACACACACACATTACATGTTGCACGTCACATGTTACATGTCGGATGTGTCACAAGTTACACACAGAACACGTTGTTACACGTCACACACGTCACGTCACACACGTGTCTCGTCACACGTCTCACATGTCCCACACGTCCCCCACGCCCCACACTCACCATGTGCCAGCCCCACGTCACACACGTCACATCACATGTATTACGTCATGTCACACACGTCACACACGGCCCAGGCGTGTCCCAGGCGTGTCCCTGCACTCACCACGTGCACCAGCCCCACATCACACACGTCACATGTCACATGTATGTCACACGTGTCCCCTGCACTCACCATGTGCACCAGCCCCATGTCACACGACACACGTCACACACGTCCCAACTCACCATGTGCACCAGCCCCATGTCACACGTATGTCACACGTGTGTCACACGTATGTCCTCCCACTCTCCAAGTGCACCAACCCCACGTCACACACACGTCACGTCACATGTATGTCCCCTGTACTCTCTCACCATGTGTCCCAGCCCCACGTAACACACACAACATACATGTTGCACACATGTCACACACATGTCCCACACGCCCCGCACTCACCATGTGTCCCAGCCCCACCTCACATGTCACACGTGTCACACACGTCACACACGTGTCCCCCCCGC
>NW_010295430.1:0-1910 GCF_000700745.2 Antrostomus carolinensis
CTGCTTTGGGGCTGCCGTGGGTGCTGGGGGCTGGGCTGAGGGCTGCCATGGGTGCTGGGCTGGGGGCTGTGGTGGGTGCTAGGGCGGATTCCACCACAGAATTTCCAATATTTGGGGTAAAAGTTTGCAGTATTTCTAATATTATGTGTGCAACTTCACAATATTTCTAATATTTGGGGTTCAACTTTGCAATATTTCTAATATTTGGGGTAAAAATTAACAATATTTCTAAAATCAGGTGTGCAACTTTGCAATGTTTCTAATATTTGGGGTTCAACTTTGCAATATTTCTAATATTTGGGGTAAAAATTAACAATATTTCTAAAATCAGGTGTGCAACTTTGCAATGTTTCTAATATTTGGGGTTCAACTTTGCAATATTTCTAATATTTGGGGTAAAAATTAACAATATTTCTAAAATCAGGTGTGCAACTTTGCAATGTTTCTAATATTTGGGGTTCAACTTCGCAATATTTCTAATATTTGGGATAAAACTTCCCAATATTTCTAATGTTTGGGGTAAAAACTCGCAATATTGCTAATATTTGGGGTGCAACCACAATATTTCTAATATTTGGGGTAAAAACTCGCAATATTTTGAATATTTGGAGTAAAAGTTCCCACTATTTCCAGTCTCAGGGGCGCAGGGAGCTGCAGCGGGGGCCGCTCACCATCAGGGGGTGCAGCTTTACAAGATTTGGGTTGGTTTTTTTTTTGCAAAGCTGAGCTCAGAATTTGGATTTTTAATGTTTTTCCCCCATTTCTGGGGGCGAGCAGAGCCCGTGGCAGCGGTTGGTGAAGAGGATGACGCGGTTCTTCACCAAGCTGGACGCCGACGGTTCTTACCGCGCCCTCCAGGAGGTTTGTGAGAAGATGGGGTATGGCTGGAAGAAGAGCTGCACCAACCAGGTGGGTGAAGCGGTGGGTGGGACCCCCCAGCGTCATTGTGCCTGCAGATAATTTGGGGGGGTCACCTCTGCGCTGTGGATTTGTAGGTCACCATCTCGACCACGGACAAGAGGAACAACAAACTCATCTTCAAGGTGAACCTGGTGGAGATGGAAAGCAAGATTTTAGTGGATTTTCGGCTCTCCAAGGTGAGAAGGGGGTCAGGGTGGGTGAAAAGTGGGTGCAAGACCATGGAAGGTGGGTGTGAGGCCATGGAAGGTGGGTGTGAGGTGATTTGGGACCATGCAAGGTGGGTGCAGGACCACACAAGATGGGTTCAAGGTGATGTGGGACCATGGAAGGTGGGTGCCCAGGTGGGTGCCCAGTGACCCCCTTTCGCTTCTCCCCGCACAGGGCGACGGGCTGGAATTCAAGAGACATTTCCTGAAAATCAAGGGCAAGCTCAGCGACATCATCAGCACCCAAAAAATCTGGCTGCCCCCCACCTGAGCCCCCCGTGCCCCACTGCTTCCTCTCCCTCTTCCTCCCCCTCCTCCTTCCTCTCCTCCTCCTCTTCCTCCTCCGATCGCGCGCGTCACATTTTAAAAGGTTCAATAAAACCAGCCCCTTGGTGGGGACACACAGAGGAAGTGACGCTGTGTGGTGCCGGGGGGGGGTCTTGTCCTGCTGGAGGAGCAAACTGGGAGCACTGGTGGGAACTGGGAAGCCCAGCCCAGGGTGCTCCGGAACCCAGCAATTAAAATATTGTTGAAGAAAAAAATAGCAATTAGGGGTCAGTTCCTTCCCCCCTGGGTTGTTTTGACCCCAAAAAAGGGGCACGGGCAGCGTTTTCCCTCGTTACGATGCAGCAGGACCCGTTTGATTCCATATTTTGGGCACAATACAGCATTTTTTAAAATTTTTCGGGGTGTTCTTAATGAGCGCAAGGCTCGTTCACTCTGAAACCTACTGATGTTGTTCACCCTGAAACCTACTGATGTCGTTCACTCTGAAACCTATTG
>NW_010295431.1:0-3785 GCF_000700745.2 Antrostomus carolinensis
GCAGGGGGATTGGACTGGATGATCTCTTGAGATCCCCTCCAACCCCCCACCATTCTGTGATTCTGTGTGAACAGCTCATCATCTTCCTCACCCTTCCCCCAGTTACTGGAAGGGAACTGGGCAGCAGTGGGGCAGCTCATCTGTCAGGGGGTAGAGCCTCAGGATCCCCCTTCCCCAGCCCAGGAATCCTTTGGGAACATCTCACCTCGGTCATAGTCTCTGCTGCGGTCATCGTAGCGATCCCGGCCCCCGAAGCCACGGTCCATATCCCTGCAGGGACCATTGCGATACCGATCGTCGTAACGATCCCGATACCCTGGAGAGAGGAGAAGGGGGATCTGGGGTGAGTGAGGAACCCAGGACAACCAGTTTCACCCTCAACAGTTCAGGGGATGGATACTGGGAAGGATTTTCCTGCGCTTGTTACTGGGATGGAGTCAGCAAATCTGTTAAGGAAGCAGGAAAGTCCCGCTGCTGCTGCTCCCTGGGTGGGGGACGGTGCCGACTCAATCACCCTCACAATCATTTATCCAGGGAATGAGCATCCCATCACAGATAAAGTGGGATAAAGGACACCTGGATATCAGGATCATGGAGATTTCTAGGGAAAACAACAGAAAAGAAGAGGAAGAACTTTCCATATGGAAAGATGTGGGAGATTCAGCCACTGCCAAATCCTGTGGGAAATCTGCTGCGGGAAGAGCCGGGGGAGAGGGGGGGATGCTGCAGCCTGATTCCTTCATTCACAGGATCACAGGATTGTTTTGGTTGGAAAAGACCTTTAAGATCATCGAGTCCAACTGTAAACCCAACACTGACAAGTTCACCACTAACCCATGTCCCTCAGCACCACATCTACTCATCTTTTAAATCCCTCCAGGGATGGGAACTCCACCACTGCCCTGGGCAGCCTGTTCCAATGCTCAACAACCCTTTCAGTGAAGAATTTTTTTCCTCATATCCAATCTAAACCTCTCCTGGAGCAACTTACATCCTATGAATTCTCCTTCTCATGCTCCCAACATGTCCAGAGTCTGCACCTGAACACAGGTGTGTACATTCAAGGACAGTGAGAATTATCTGTGTGTTGCCATTACAGGAGCAGAGACTGGTACTGCAGCTTGTAGAGGACAAAGGGACTTCCCTCAGCCACCATCCCAGGATGGTAAGAGGGAAAACCAGGAATTATTTTCCTTGCCAACTCACTGTCTCCAAAGCTGCTGTCGCCCCTGCGAGGTGGGTAATCGTCGAAGCTGTCAGCGGCGGCGGGACGCGCTCTCCAGTCGCTCTCGAATCTCTCCGAGTCACGGAATCGATCCCGATCTCTGCCGAAGCAACGATCATCCCGATCTGTCAGGGAAAGGGAGGGGAAATCTCAGCTCCTGGGGTGGCTGGTGGATGTCAGGGTTGGACAGAGCTCTGCAAATTCCTGAGTCTGTATCACCAGGAACCGCCAACGCTTGGAAAAACCCTCGGCTGAGTTAATTAGAGAGATAGGGAGAGTGCAGGGGTGTGGGAGGAACCCACACAGCATCCTTGGGGAAGTGCTGGCAGGAAAAACATCCCAGCTGGGTGCTCCAGGAGGAGCTGAGCCCTCAGCAGGGCTCAGACACGGTGATCGGGGTGGTGATGACAGTGACTCGTCCCCTCCTCAGCCTGGCTGCTCACCGGCACCGCTCCCGGGGGGTGATGGTGAGGCAGGACACTCACCTTTATCCTGAGCCTGGTCAGCAACATCCACCCGTATCCTTCTGTTCCCTAGAGACTGAAACGACAGAGAGGGGTCAGCGTGATGGTGAGGGATTGGCACGGTGGTGAAGGATGGGCATGACAGTGAGGGATCGAGTGTGATGGCCAGGGATGGGCATGATGGCCAGGGACTGGCACAACAGGGAGGGATTGGCATGATGGCCAGGGATGGGCATGGCAGTGAGGGATGGACATGACAGCCAGGGATCAGCATGATGGTGAAGGATCAAGTGTGATGGCCGGGGACGGACACGATGGTGAGGGATCAGCATCACAGCCAGGGATTGGCACAAGACAGGGAGGGATCAAGGGTGATGGCTGGGGATGGGCACAACAGGGAGGAATTGGCACGATGGTGAGGGATTGAGTGTTATGGCAGGGGATGGGCACAATGGCCAGGGATCAGCATGATGGCAAGGGATGGGTATGGCAGTGAGGGATCAGCACGACAGCGAGGGATCGAGTGTGATGGCCAGGGATGGACATGACAGCCAGGGACTGGCACAATGGTGAGGGATCGGCACAACAGCAAGAGATTGGCACGGCACGACAGCCAGGGATCGAGCATGATGGCCAGGGATTGGCACAACAGGGGGGGACTGGCACGATGGTGAGGGATCAAGTGTGATGGCCAGGGATGGACACAATGGTGAGGGATCAGCATCATGGGCAGGGATTGGCACCACAGTGAAGGATGGGCATGACAGCCAGGGATCAAGCGTGATGGCCAGGGATTGGCATGACAGGGAGGGACGGGAACAATGGTGAGGGATCAAGTGTGATGGCAGGGGATGGGCACAACAGGGAGGGATCAGCATGATGGTGAGGGATCGGCACAGCAGTCAGGGATCAAGGGTGATGGGCAGGGATGGGCACAACGGCAAGAGATGGGCACAATGGCAAGGGATTGGCACGATGGTGAGGGATCAAGGGTGATGGGCAGGGATTGAGCACGATGGTTGGGGATCAGCACAACGGCCAGGGATGGGCACAGCATGATGGCCAGGGATCAAGTGTGATGGCAGGGGATGGGTACGACAGTGAGGGATGGGCACGACGGTGAGGGATGGGCACGATGGCCAGGGATGGGCATGGCAGGGAGTGATCAGCACAACAGTGAGAGATCGAGTGTGATGGCAGGGGATGGGCACAACGGCCAGGGATGGACATGATGGTGAGGGATCAACATGGCAGCGAGGGATGGGCACAACAGCCAGGGATGGGCACGGTGGCACCAAGCCACACAGAGGGCAAGAAGAGCCAATCCCAGGACGACACCCGGGCGCAGAGCTGCCATCTTGTCCCACTCAGGAGCTGATGGCCTTAAAAACCACTTTTCCCCCCCATTTTTAGTCTCTCTCAAGCAGGGACACCCAAGAGAACACTCCTTAACCCACCTCCAGCCCCAGGGCTGTGTAGGAGGAAGGTGTCTGACCTGACTGGGGGGAGCACTGGGAGGGTACTGGGAGGGCACTGGGAGGGGGTTACAGGCACCAGTTGGGGTTGGACTCACCTCTTCATTGAGGCTCAGAGCCTGGAACAAGGAGTCGATGTCTTCGAACTCGGCGTAACCAAAACCTTTCAACCTCTCAGGGTTGGTGGGTTCCCGCGGCAAGCGAACGGCGCTGATCTGCGGGCAGAGGCGACAGGGGACCTCTCATTAATTAATGAGTTAAATTATTAATGAGTTAAATTACTAATGAGTTAAATTCTCGTTGCCCTGATGTTCCTACGATGGGTGAAGGTTGAGTTCTTGGAGATGATGTGACTCGTTGGTATCAAGGGATGGAATAAATCAAGGGTGAGGAGGGAGGTTCCACTCCCCCTTCAAACACACAACACCGAAAGTGCCACCACAGCTTGTTGGGAGGGAGGAATGTGGCATTGGCAAGAGGTTTCCAGCTCCAGATCTCCAGTAGCTGCACTGGGAATGATGGGCAAGGCTTGGTGAGACCTGCTCCATGGGCCAGAGCTGCTTTGTGACCCAGAGAGGAGACTCCAACCCCACAGCCGTGGGGTCCTCAGCCAGTGGGAGG
>NW_010295432.1:0-374 GCF_000700745.2 Antrostomus carolinensis
CCCCGCCGCGACCGGCGGCCCCCTCCGAGCGACGCGCCACCACATCTGAGCGCCAGGCAACTGGTTTTGTCACTTGCTTTAAGACGCATCCTGCCTGGTCTCTCTTGTTTCATTACCCAAAATCCCAGAGAAACCACCCGGCAGGATCAATCAGTCGCAGGCAGCCAGACAGTTTTCTTGTACTTTATTAAAGTGTAATCAAACATCGGTTAAGTGGAAAATAAATATCCAGATCTAATAAGCTGCTCAGTCAGATCGTGTAAATGCAAATTACAAGCTGGTTCCCATCTCCCCGCCAAGGGACTGAACAAGCCACAGCAATTGCTTCATCCACCGCGACTGTAAATCAACTAAAATAATGGCTGGGGAAAGAC
>NW_010295432.1:397-675 GCF_000700745.2 Antrostomus carolinensis
GATTGAATGATAACAAACTGCGTGTGTCGCACCAGCTTTTCATTTAGCATCTCATCATGGAGCGAGCAGCTCGCCTAACAGCTTGGCTGCCTCATTAGGTTGTTGTCTGCGGCTTGTAAATTCAGGCTGCAGCCAGCCAGCAGATTACCTGACAAAGTTCCTGATAGGGAAAAACTAGACAATTCAATCCAGCCCTTCAATCCCTCCCTGCGAAGGGGGAGCCACATTGATCTATCGCTGAGGGCTGCGGTGAATTGATAACAATATGATGCTTTCCT
>NW_010295432.1:723-925 GCF_000700745.2 Antrostomus carolinensis
CCCCTCGCTGCTGGGCTCCGCGCACCGCCTTCTACTCCTTGTTTTTTTGCTGATGTTGATTTAGCTGCTAATTGGTGACAGAAATTGTCAAATAAGTGGCAGATAGCGGCTCCGGTAGCTTCCCCCTAGAAGGTGCGAAAATCCTTTCAAAGATGAACTGCTGCCTTAAAAAGGGAGAGGGGGAGAGGAGAGGAGGAGGGAG
>NW_010295433.1:0-3259 GCF_000700745.2 Antrostomus carolinensis
TGTATTCTGTCATATCATACCCCTGTATTCTTTTATATCATACCCCTGTATCCTGTCATATTATACCCCTGTATTCTGTCATATCATCCTCCTGTATTCTGTCATATCATATTCCTGTATTCTGTCATATCATACCCCTGTATTCTGTCATATCATACCCCTGTATTCCGTGAGGTGCTTAAATTATACCAGTGTTACAGGCGAAGACACTGACTAGTGACCCGACACAAACACAGATATGCGGACAAAGTAAATTTAGTTCTGACTGTACATTAAAGGCAAAATTTATCTGTTTTTTCTCTTCTAGTATTAAAAATAGAAGGTAACATATTAATGATCAAAAAGATACCCGCTATTTTAATTCTTCGTTTAGTGATCTTTTTGTATGTGCCATTAATTTGTATTAAAAGGAAAAAACAACCAAAACCAGACAGTGACAGCTCTAACAGGCTTTCTGAACTGATGTCCAAATGTGCTGCATTCTTACTGGAACAGGCTGGGCAGAGCTCACTACCCTCTGGCTTCACACCACTCCCCTGCACTAACCTCTCTTCTCCCTTTGCAAAGTAAATCCATGATGTGTCTGTTTTAAGCCCTCCATCTGTCTAGCAAGATACTTCAGAATATGTATTTACACAGACTGTCATTAGATACTGAACATCAGATTCACTGAAAATCTCAGAGGAGATATATAATTTTTCAAACTATTAATATGATAAATCTCATTATTTTAACATAACCTTTACATGACTGCTTCTTTGATTAATAATATTACTAAAAAGTACAGTCATGGGGCTTTTGTAAACACACTTTCCTAACCAAAGTGCACCATTTTGCAACACCTGGGAAATGTAAACTGCTTGCTTTTGTTCTTTGAACTGTATTGATTTGTTGGACACACCAATAAACTATTCATCAGAGGCCTCATAAAAAGGCTGGAGCATTTGTTAAGAAAATACAATTTTTTAAAAATTTAGTAACTTTTCAGAGTATTTTTGAAAACCAGTGAGATACTAGTTTTGTAACAAAGTGCTAATTCTTTAAACATTACTAAGCAATTTTTTTTCTTATAAACATCTAAAAATAAATATGCAATTGTTAATTTTGAAATAACATACTCATAGAAGATGTACAAAATCTAGTAAAGGTTGGGTTCTGTATATCAAAGATCAAAAATCACATTCTATGTTTTCTATGATAAAGATAGAAAGTATAGAATCTGTCTGATGCCCTGTTTTGTATTACACACACACACACACAAATCCTGTTGGTGCTCTGGCACAAATGCTATTCTCTTTGAAAATTTACAGATATCTATCACAAAAATAAGGGAGTAAATACTCTCAATTTTACATAATAAATGAAGAACACAATGTATAGAAGATTAACTTCCTTTCACTTTTACTCAAGTCTTCAATAAGATCACATCAATCAGTACCCAAAGCCACTGTTTGTAAAACTGCAGTGAACAGGACCTTTGCAATTTATTTTGAGGGCAAGATCACACCACCTGAGAGGTGATGTCAGGGCTACTTCACCACAGCTGCTAAAAGTTCAGTTTCAAAGGCTGACAAGAGTTGCTCGTTAGCTACTGTTGCATACAATTTTCAAATATTTAATTACATACAGTTTTAACAGCTTTACAGATCTCACCAAACAGATAAAATTCTATATATATATTTATATAATTACATATACTATAGCTGCTTACCAGTGTAAACAGCTGGTGCTGTGTAGTTCAGCCCTCAAAAATAATAATATAAATACATTAAATATATTAAAATATAGCAAATTTCATTATCATATTGTCAGTAGATGAGTGCTAGTACATTTGTTTCCATTGGCACTCTGCTTTTGAGAGGAACGAAGTATCATACATTTCTGTAAAACTCTGTAAAACATACATACAAGTATTTAAACTGATCCAAGTAATTTTTCAGGTATTATTTTAAGTTTGAAACTTCATATACTTGTAAAATGTTCTTTTGCAAAGCAGCAAGCTGGTTATATAAACCCCCAGTAATCATAGCAATCAGGTACAAGTAAAGAGAAATGGAAAAGAGACACAGTAAGATGTATTTCAGTTCCCTTTCATCTGAGTATTATGAATAAAATATTCTAAAGAAATTAATGAATACAAGGTTATTTTTCTAGTAAGTACCCAAACTAGAAAAAAGATGTGCAATCACTCACACACACACACACACAAAAAAAGCAAACATCACATTCCAGATTCTGTCCTTTCTGAATAGCAGGTGCTGCATCCATTTTGAGGAAAAATCCCACTAAACCATATGCGATATTGCAGGAGTTCTCAGTCTCATCACCAGAACCAGGAACCGCTGAGGGGTTTTTCCCTCGCTTGGAAATATGGCACCCATTGATCATGAAAGCAAAATCAGTTGATAACTGTAATGAAAATACAATATGCATCTTGGTACGTTAAAAAAATGTTTCTCAGTAAATTATTATAGTTATTTGAATGTCATAAAAATTACCCCAGTCTAAGACATCACGATGCTAGGAGTGGGGTGTAAGCCCCAAAACACTTAATGGAAATTCCAAGCTGCATCTGAATCATTATTGAGCTTAAGCAAAGAAATAAACCCTGATTCTTCTTGATTTGAAGAGGTTTAGGGTGTTGCACTCTCAGAAACATTAAAATGACAGCATGGCAAACATTCCCACGCATGCTTCACATGGCTAAGGAAGGGAAAAAAATGCTTAATTGCATTAATTCCCACAGTCAATCATTTAGTGGAAACAGTGCCTAACCCACAGGTATTCTGTTTCTTGGCTGTTTTGAATTTCCACTGTCATCATTCAGTGACTATGATGTTTAAATACATACTGTTAGCAGTGCCTCACTGTACCAGCTCCGAGTACACAGCAGCAAACCAATTATAACTTCAGTGCTTTTCTCAGTCACAGATTTTTTTTTTAAATTAATAGCTACTTAAGTAGCTATCTACATTAAGTACATTTCAAAATATGAAGATTAACACATGAATAAAACTATTGCTATTGGGACATTGAAAAGGCGGGAGGTATTAAGAATACGTTGTTGGCCAATATGAGGTGTCACTCGGAGCAGAAGTGAACGTAGCTGTGAGCAGCGAGGGCGAATGCCAACAGAGAATCACATCTTCCTGCCAGAACCTGCATCTCCACACGACGCGAGCGAAACACGTTACACAGAGAAGTCGGTTAAATAAATTAAGACAACAGGTATTTTCATAGAATCACAGAATGGTTTGGG
>NW_010295434.1:0-376 GCF_000700745.2 Antrostomus carolinensis
GATTTTTTTTATTTATTTTTTTTTCTTTAGAGAGGAAAATCCAGGCTCTTCTTAGAGAGATGCCTGGAACTTTTTCCTGCCTGCAGCACTTCCCAAAGCAGTGAGAGGGCAAAGCGAGAACCTGGATCTTTCCTCCTCTGTGGGCAGCCTCCTCTTCCACGGGGAAAGGACTAGTGAGCTGCACGAGGGGGTTGGGTTGGGTGTGGGACAGCTTCCGAGCACAGGGAAGGATGAGGACCAAGTGCCCAAGCAGCCACCAATGTGGTCCACGGGATGCGGCGGCACAGGTGAGCATCTGGTGGTGGGTCCCCCAGGGGCATCCAGGGTCCCAGCGAGCAGAGAGGGGTGGCCAGGCTGGCTCAGGGGTGCAGCTGCC
>NW_010295435.1:0-7305 GCF_000700745.2 Antrostomus carolinensis
AGATACCCCAGCACATGGATCTTCCCTGGGAAGATGGTTACGTCTGAGCTGGACCAACCCCTGGAGACATTTCTTGGTTCCTCCTCGATGGGAGGCAGATTTTAGGCAAACCCAAGAAAATAGCAATTTCCAGCCTGGCAACAGCTTCAAACAGCACCTGGAAAAAATCCCCACGGCTCGTTCAGTTCAACACCAAGGACCTGATGAGCCTGGGGACATCACAGGGAGGAAACTCAGCAATTCATCTCTGAGCCAACCCTCCTTGGATGAAGATGTCCCCAGCAACATCAGTGTCCCTGCTGGTGCCACACAGGGTGCCCAGCATCATCCAAGATGTTGCTGGCACCCGCCCGGCTCTCCCAGCCAGTCCCCATCCGCAGCTCACATCTGCCAACCTTCTGCAGATGTTTGAAGCCCCAGGGTATCTCCAGTGGTGCTGGGGTCTTCTGACCACTGGTGAAGTCAAGAGCTTGGCTAAGACCCTATGGGCTCTACAAGGAGCCTGGCACCCATATAAGCATCGATGTATAGATATAAACCTACACTGAGTCATCAACGTAGAGACCTCCATGAAGACTTGGCCAATGGATGAATGCGGCAGAAGCACGGCAGGACTCAGCAGTTGCTTGGCTGGGCAAGAAAGGGATGGGATGGCAAGTTCTATCCTGGAGGAAACATCTCTTTGTTTCTTGTTGCACCCATAGAAAGGGGATTTTGTTTTCCAGCTGGCTCAAGAAAAGCATCGTGCGGTTCCCAGGCAATGCCTGACCACCCCGCTGAGCACCAAAACGAGCCTCTCCTGAAGGTCACCTTGGGCATGAGGGTTGGGTTCCACCAAGGGCCACCATGCAGCCAAGCAGCTCTTGACCTCTACGCTTTGAGCCAGCTTCAAAAAATAAAGAAATGGAGCAAACCCAGAAAAACCAGAGTCACCAATTTGTGAACAAAACCCTGAAGAAGCAACTTAATGAGAAGAGGACTCAGAGAACAACCTCCCGTGGCTGGAAATGGAAACCACTCCTGGCTCCAGCCCAGATATTGGCTCTTTCTCCAGGAATTCACACACAGAACAATTTTGAGCTTTCAACACGTCATTTCCTAACGGCTCCAGGCGTTGCTGCCAACCACATGTGCTCCTCAGCCCTTTTCTTTGGAGATTCATCCCAAAAATGTCTGTGCAGCTGCCAGTTACTCAGCATTGAGCTTTGGATTGGGGAGGGATGGAAAATGCTTCCTTGGGACCCTCCCTCTGAGCAAGGGGAGAGGGTGGGAGGTGGTTGTGGGGCTGGGCTGGTCCCCAGCTCGTGCTGATGTCAGTGAAATCACCGGGTTTCAGCTCAAAAATAGGAACTTGGAACCGGGATGGAGCAGCTGTCCCGCAGGAGCTGCAACGTGCACAAGAAGGAGGTGATGGAAAACTCGTGGGTTTGGGGAGAAATCACCAGATTTATCCATTGGGATGATGTAAATGGGCCCTGGGATGGCACAGGGGAGCATCCTGGGCTGCAAGAGCCATGGAAACATCTCTGGAGACCTCTAAGAACCTTCTCCCCTTACCCATCACCTCTCCCATCACCCTCACCACCTCCCAATGAGCCCATTGCCCCAGGAGACATCCAAGCCCGGTGATGGGACACAGGTTCCTTGCTTTTGGGAGGAATCCAGTTAAATTCGTAACAGAGAGACCCCAGCCCTCGTGTGGACTGTGCCCAGGTGGGAATCACTCGTGAAAAAGGTGATGGATTGGCTCAGGTCTCCTTCCTGAGGGAAACTGAGGCAGGGAGATGACTGCTGGGGAGGGAAAGGAGGCATCTCCCCCACTCTGCTGCCCATCCTTGCCCAACAGCATCTTCCCAGTGAGGAGAAGCAGGACAATGGGGCCAGTTCACCTGGATTTAACTCCCACCTGGCTCTGGAAAGGTCCATCCCTCGCTGGTATCTACATGACCACCCGTAACATCCAAATCCCACTTAATTAAACTCAAAGAGAGGATGGAGACGCAGCCGACTCCGACTCGGCTCCCTGGAGGCATCGCTCATGGCCGCGATGATAGTAAAACAGCTTTAATATTGAAATATGTGCCATTTAGGGAAGGGAAACCATCCCCGTGTACAAAATAAACCAACTTCTAGTTTGATAAAAGAGCCCGAGAGTAAATCCATTAATGGGAGGTAATTGAAAACTCCTGGGTAATCTCGAAACCATCATGAACTTCATCCAGCAGGATGCTGGGCTGGATCTACCGCCCCGACCGAGGCGCTTCGGCTCTTACACATCCCAGCTCGGGGTGTTTTATGGTGTCGGGTCTGGGAGTGGAACAGCCGTGTCATATTTAGATTTCTAATTATATTTCGAGATGCTTCAGTGGGTTTTTGTTGGTGGGTTTTATTTTTTTTTTCCCTGCCCGCGGAGCTGTGAGAAAAGCGGGGGAATTGGGGAGAGGAACAAACCAGTCGTGAGCTATAAAAGAGAGAGAGGACAAGGTATCACTTAATGGAAACGATCAAGATGTTCCCTCTCCTCTTCCCGGGCTCTGTAAATGGATGGATGAGGAGGTTGCACTAGAGATATATGATTTTTTTATTATTTAATTGTTTTTTTCTGCTGCTGCTCTGCAATTTTCTTCCTCTCCGCCCGGCAAACGCTGGCCCTGACCCTGAGCAACGGCCCGTGCAGAGAAACTCAGCATCCTCCTCCCCTCCCACCTCGCTCAGCAAAAACCTCCCTCCCAAATGTCTGTCCTTGGGATGTGCTCCCGTGGGTGCTGGTGTGAGCACCCAGCCTGGTTCACCTACTGGGGGATAAAGGGGGGGGATCTGTGAGTCACTGTGGGTGGGAGTGGGGTGTTTTGGGGTGGTGGGAACAGGGATGGGGCAGCCCAGGAGCAAGGGGAACCCCAAAATGCACCAGGTATGGAAACACTTTGGGGCTCCTCGCTGGAGGATGCTGCTCGTGGGTTGTTCTTCCTCCAGCATTCGATGGAGGAAGGTGAATGGTGCCTTCTCCATCCATCAACCCATCCACTCATCCATCCCTCCATCCCTCCCACCATCCATCCCTATGTCCTGCCATCCATCCATCCCTCCATCCATCCTTCCATCTCTTCTTCCCTCCTTCTCTCCATCCCACCATCCATCCCTCCATCCATCCCTCCATCCATCCCTCCATTCATCCCACCATCCCTCCCTCCCTCTCTCCATCTCTCCATCACCATCTCCCCCTGCTCAGACAAAATTCATGGCCCCCAGAGAGGTGTAAATCTCATCCCCCCCGCTCCCTCCCCAGCTCAACCAGGCTGGAGCTGCCATGGAGGAGACCTGAGCAGCCAGATCTGTTCTGAGCTGTGATTTCCAGCTGCCTGGTCCTGCTTCTCCACATCTCCCTGCCCTGCTTGGCAAAGGCTCGACAATCCTACGGGGAGCGGGACATAAATCTAGAGGTCAGAGCTAATACCCATTAACAAGCAGCGCTGCTTGTAGGTGATTGCAAAGGATTCTTTATAAGGCTCTTGCAGATGAATGGACTGTCTGCAGCCATAAATACACCCATCCGTGGCCTCCTGCCTCCGGCATCGCTGCTCTCACTGGGCTCCACTTGTTTTCTTAAGGTTTCCTACCAGGCTGGAAGGATGATGATGATGGGTCAGAGCTCCCCTTCATGTAGGGTGCTCAAAAAATCCCTTGGTTGGGGGTAAATGTCCCCTTGAATGTCCCCATGAGCTTGGAGGTATCAAATGTACCACTGAGGTGATGCTGCTGCGTCCTGGGTACCATTTCCTCAGCTTCCCTTTGGGGTGGTGTGCTGGTTGAACTGGGCTGGCACTGGGCTGGTACTGGGCTGGCAGCCAACCCCAGTCACTCGCTCACTGCCCCCAACCCAGGGGACAGGGGAGAGAATTGGGGGGCAAAGGGAAGGAGACTCGTAGGGTGAGAGAAGAATCATTTAATCATGGGAATAAAAGAAAACTTAAAATAATACTGATATTAAAATAGGAATTATAATAATGGTAATAAAATATGCAAATGAGGGACACCCAGTGCCATTGCTCACCACCCGCCCACCCAGCCCGGCCCGTTCCAGAGAGAGCAAGAGAGGAAGAGCCCCTCATGGATCTCCTGCCCATGGGGGACAGGAGATGGAACAGCCCCTTGGCAGAGCCCAATGCCCATGGAGCTGATTTAAATATTTACATATTCATGGCAATATTCCCCACCCCCTGAGATCTTGTAGCCCAAGAAAACACAAAGTCCTTCAGTGCCAGGGACACAAATGCAACATGGGGATGTTCTCAGCGGTTCTCTCCTCACAAATCCCAGCTGAACCCAAACCCCAGTGGAAAATTCCAGTGGGAATTTCACCCCCTCAATAAAACATTGGGAGATGTTGGGGCTGGAACTGGTGTTTTCAGGAATTGCCGGTCGTGCCGCTTCGGTTTGAGGATGTAATGGTGGAAAATGGGAAAGCAGAGGTGGGAAATGTCACCCTGACACCCATGGGTTCAACCTCCCCCTGGGGAATAAATGGGATCAGAGAGGAGAATCCCAACAGGGAAAGTTCTCACCTTTTTTTTTATTCCATTAGACAATAAAATGTGAAATTTGTGGGTCCCGACGCCCAGGAATTGCCCTTCTCCCCCCGGGGCTCCTGGCAGACCCAGGGTGGCCGATATAATCTGATTTTCCCATCTCATTTGTATTTATTTTGAGGAGTTTTGTTCATTTTTAACCCTTGCATCACCCCCACCCTCCCTCTCTCCCCCAGCCAGCACGCTGGGATGGAAATTTTCCATGTGACCACATTCCTGAATCTTGGAAATCAGAAGAGAGAGAGACAAAAAAGACCAAAATCCACCCCAAAAAACCTTCTCCAACACCCTGAGACCCAACTCCTCACGCCGTCTCCGGGAAGGGGAATGTGAGGAGCCTTTGGATCCAGACAATTCCCAGTCCCATCGGCCGCCCTTTCCGCTGCCAAACAAATAAATAAAGCCAAGAGAGAAAGCTGGGGCTGACAAAGAGCCCCGGAGGGAGCCGAGCCCGCGCCGGGCAGCCCCGGGGAGCACAAAGGAGATCTTCTCACCCTGTGGAAAATGCATCACGGCCACGCAGCTCTGGGTAAATACTGGGGATTTATGGTTCCTTCTCCTCCTCTCGCCCTCCAACTGCCTCTTTGCATCCCCGTGAACTCCCGGCAGGAGTTTAACCGCGTCTTTCCCAAGCGCTGGAGGGAGAGAGGTTGGATGGTTGGAGGCACACGGCTCCTCGGCATGAAGAAATAGAGATCAAAGGGAGGAGGAAATAGGGGGAGTTGGGAAAGAGCCTGAGTTTAACCCGGGGTCAGCAGCTGATGGAACCTGTTCAACGAGATGCTCAAAATCCTTCAGAAATGGAAAATTTTGGCAAGGTGGTTTCATGCTCCCGGGTGGCCAAACCTCAGAGTTGCCCCAGAGCGGTGCATCCCCAGAGCTCTGTGCTCACTCCAGTCCCACATCCTCCCTCCAGCAGAGCTGTTTGGTCGTTTCCATCACCAAAATTCAAGCTTGGAAGAAAGAAAAGTGAGATTTTTCCTCATTAAAGCGACCTGAGTTGGATCTGACAGAGCAATGGCCCAACCCAACTGATTCCAACCAGTTCCAACCCAACAGCAAAGTCAAGGCAAGAGAAACCCCAAGGCCGTGCAACGGTAGTGATGTCCCACCATGCTGTGGCCCAACCCATCCTTTGAGTTGGATCCCCTCCCTGGAAGTGTTGAAGGCCAGGTTGGATGAGGCTTTGAGCAACCTGGTCTAGTGGAAGGTGTCCCTGCTGCTGGCAGGGGGGTTGGGACTGGATGAGCTTTAAGGTCCCTCCCACCCCAAACCAGTCTGGGATTCTACGATCCTGACTCAACAGCAAAATCAAGGCGAAAGGTGCTCCAAGGCCACCCAACGGCAGTGACATCATCCCACCACACTGGGAGACTCTCGAAGATCTGGGGCTCAGACCTCAAAATCCCAAGAGCTTTTTATTTGGTGCCCAAACACGATGCTCAGCCCTCCGGGACGTTGAAGCAAAGGGAGCAAGAAGGTCCCTCGTGCAAAGAGCCGCGGACTTTGCCGGTGGAGACGTCCATGGTCAATCCTCACCCTTCCTCCATCTGCAGAGAGGTGAAAAACCAGCACCAAAATGTGGTTGGTCACTAGATAACCACAACTGGGAGCTCATCACATGCTGGTTTTACTGGGCAAAGTGAGGATTTGAGGGAAGGCGGCGGAGCGGAGCTCGTTAACATGGCAAAGGTCGTTACAACGAGGCCGGCGACTCGTTACACTCATTAGTGCAACTGGGAAGAGCGAGAGGAGCAGGGAGTGATGCTGCAGCAGGGAAAAATGAAGGGAAACATCAGGTGTGACTGGGGCACTTGGGGAGGGTGTTGGGAGGGGGGAACAGGTGGCTGGAAGCTGTTTGAGGGACACGGGAGGGGTAGATGTTCCCGGCGGGGGACCCATTGGTCAAGGATGGTTTGGGGGTAATGGAGCCATGCGGGGAGGCGACTGGCTCTGGGATGAGGTTTGGTTTGGTTTTTTCCCCCCAAATCCCCTAAATCACCCTGTCTTGGGGGAGAAAATACGTTGAATTTGTAGATCTGTAGAAACCAGAAGATTTTGGCACCTTGAAATTAATTAATTAGGGGGGAAAACGTCTATTTGCAACATATTTCTTCCAGCATGAGAAAGAATTTCAAATCCTTTTCCAGCATTTTACAGGTTCAGCCCCTAAAAATGTTCTTATTTTCCTCCCCAGCAAATCCCAGGCTTGAAAAGAGGGAAAAAAAACCCAATAAATCCCAAAAACCCAAGAGGTTGGGGTGGGGAAGGTGATATTTGCTGAGGGTTGAGGTGCTGGTTGAACCCTCAACGTTTCCACCACCTTCTGTGGAGTAAAGAGAAGCTACAAATAAACCACTCGCCCGGACACCTCTTGTTCTCATCACCCCATCCAGTGATTGAAGTGTCCAGCCCGAGATTTCCCAGGGCTGTTATTTATCGAGTTCTTCTCACAGTTGACCAGAACATCCTTCTCCTGAAGAGCCCGGTGCCAAACGCCGCCGGGAGTTACGCAAAGGTGGGGGGGAAGCGATGGGGGAAGCGCCGCCGTAACTCACACCAGGAACCCGGCTGTGGGGGGTTTGGGGGGGGAAGGAGACACCCCACACAACAGCAACAGAGGGTTTGGGACCCACTGTGACCCACTGTGACCCCCACTGTGAACACTCCCCCTTGTAGGGGAAGGAATCGGCCCCGGTGAGGGTGTGACCCCATCCAT
>NW_010295436.1:0-436 GCF_000700745.2 Antrostomus carolinensis
GCTGCGAGATCTGGGCGGATTTCCCTTCCCTCACACCCCCGTGCCGAACTCAGACCAATTTGCACCCCGGAGGGTGCAAAATTTGAGCTCCTACCCTTGTACTGTATGTAGATATTTTTAAAAAGTATATATATATATATATATACACATATATATATGCATCTTTATTTGTTCTCTGTATGCATGCACGGGAGCACATGCACATGAACAAGCACGTGTGCGTGTGTTCCTCTATGTGTGTGTCTGTATTTTCTGTGGGCTACGGAAAAATATAACCCACCGCTATGGAAGAAAAGTAGGAATAAACACACCCATAAAAAGAAGCTAAACGCCTATTTCTACATTCTTAATTCCTAATGAAATGCACATGCCTTGGCTACCGATTTTTAAAGGCGCTTGATTTATGGGAGCACGTTGGGTTTAATTTGGTTGAATG
>NW_010295436.1:538-799 GCF_000700745.2 Antrostomus carolinensis
TTTTTTTAAAACAGGAGGAAGGAGTCGTAATAAATAAATAAATACAGCCTTTTAATATAAGCGTAGCCATATTTTTCTCAAAACCGTAGGAAATTACTATCCTACAAAATTTTCCTTCTATAAATAGTTCAAATCTTGAAACAAAAGTTTTAAACCGCACACCAGATGCTGGGATGCTAGCGGTTTCCCTTGCTGTGTGACATAATTATAAGGTCCGAAAGCAAAAGCTATAGAAGTATAATAATAATACTAAGGCGACTG
>NW_010295436.1:854-1184 GCF_000700745.2 Antrostomus carolinensis
CAATGCCTGCTTTATTTAGAGCGAACTGCTTGGGGATCCTTTGAGCGCTGCCCCGCGACAATGGGAATTTCTTGCGGATAAATAACGCTCCCGCGCCGTCCCCCGTTCATCCCTTCAGCGCCAGGTCACTCGGAGCTGGACCCGCGCAGCCGGGGCCGAGGTGGCTATTGCAGTCCAGCAGAGCAGAAGGGAAAGGGATCAGGAGGTGAAACCCAACAAAGCGGAGCCCCAAACCAATCGCACCTCCCTCCATCCATCACTCCAGAGGGACGGAGCCAGCTGCCTCCCAGGGGAGAGACCAGCGCTCCCGGGGCCGGCGGGGAGAGGCTG
>NW_010295437.1:0-36317 GCF_000700745.2 Antrostomus carolinensis
CCCAAACCATTCTATGATTCTATAACATAAAATATTCTGCTTTTACTAAAACAAAGATTCAATTAATGATTTTTAAATGAGAGTAATTATTCTATGAGAGTAATTATTCTATTATTTATCTTTTTCCATCCAAACATAAGCATACTCTTAAAATCAGGTGATTCAGTATCTTTATTTGGTGAGTATTTTTCTCATCTGTAGGAATAAACTTTTTATGGCACTTTGGGGAGAGGGGGGGAAGAAAAAACATCTGCCGAAAACTGATCTGTGCAAAATTGAAGTTCCTTTAATTGGCCTCTTAATATGTAGGCTGAGATATTTGAATGTGGATTTTTTGGGCAACAGTTAGCATGTTGCCAGTAATGTCAGAAAAACTGTCAGAGATCACTTACTGCTAGTGGCAAGTTCTGCTTTGCTTTCATGTTGTTAAGTGATTTTGTATGCTGGGTTTATCCTTCTTCAGTGGCCATCATTTGGTGAGTTTAATATATAAGTAAAACATAACTAATACTTAAGCATTTTTTTTTTCTGACCAAGGTAAAGAATTCATAATCTTCTTCTATAAAGTAGAAGGTAGCCACTTTTAAAACAAAATCAACCCCAACAGTTTAAAAACTTCAGCTAAAGCTGATTTTGAAATATATTATTTTTATGGCTAATAACCTGGAACTACCGGAAGCATGGACCTGCTTTTTTTATCTAAACTGGTTATAGGACACAAATGCAAACTGAAAGTAGTACTGCAAATACTAGCATGTGGGTTTTTTTTTTAACTCATATGGCTTGTACTTAAATTGAGTGAAAGTATGGCAATTTAATGGGATTATTCCAGGGAGTTTTATCAAGGATCCAGAATACTTTTTGTTGGGCTTTTTGGTTGGTTGGTTGATGTAGGTGTTTAGTGATCTTTGTCTTTGATTTGTTTTTAATGTGAGGAATGATTTTGTTTTGTTTTGTTTTGTTTTTTTCCCCTAATGAGAAGTCCTGCTTCAAAACCACTGGACTTATATAATGCTTCCTGCCTTCTCTTTATTAGGAAAGAAACTTAATGTAAGTGAAGATGAGCAAGATACAGTGACTGTAGAAAGATATTGTGAGGAACGTGTATGTAACGGAGTACCTTTGCAATGCACACATCTCAGTTGAAATGAATATCATGCTAATTGTATGCCTGAAAGGCTGTAGAGTGGTTGTGATTGTTCACTCTGTCTTCCATAAGGCAATTTTAAGTACATATGAAATGAGTATTAAAACATTTAACGGAACAAAACGGCCTTGCTTAGTTTCACTATTAAAAGTAGGGAAGTTACTTGCAGTTGTCATTGGCAAGTGTACACTTGGAATCATCTCAAGCCTGGCAAGCTGCCAGCATTGATGTACCACCTGCCTGTTGTTTTGTCAATGAAAGAATTGGTTTCTTGGCAGTTGTCCCAGGCCTAAATGAGACCAGGCCTCTGCTGCAAACTTTTGTAGCACAGCTGTGTTGCTTGCAGGTGTGAAGGTGGCCAGGGAAACTGACTGCGTAGGCATTGTTGTGCCAAGAAAACCAGTTTTGCTGTTGTAGTTCTTCAAATTTGCATAGGAAACCATGGCTGGAGTAAATAGCACTGAACAAGAAGTAGGTTCATTATGTAAGATGCATCCCCTTAATTGCCTGAGGCAGACTCAAATCTAACCCAAGGAAGATTTTTTTGAATTTTGCTAACTATTTTGGCAAAATACCTCTCTTCTTAGTTGCTTCCCAAATACAAATTTTGTCAGGATGTCACAGTTTCCCGCTTCCTAATTTTAAATCTTAAATTTAAATTACAAACAAAACAAGCTTTGAATGACTGTATTGTATTTGTTTAACTTCAGTGACATTAGACAAAAGAAGTCATGTAATTACCAGTAAGATTACAAGTAATGAAGTTGGGACAATAGACAGTACTAATGTGTACATAGCTTCTGATAGGTGGTCACTGACTACACAACTGCATTGTTTACCTTATTTTACAGACAAATACTCCAGAACAATTCCAGTAAATTGAATTGGAAGTTGTGAGCATGTGAAAGGAATGGACTGTAATACAGTCAATGTCTTTGCCTGACAACTGTGATTGTTCATTGCTTACTACTTAAGATCAGCAAGAATTAAATATGTACTGAGGAAAGATACCTTTAAAAAACAAAACAAAACCACAGCTGATAATTGTATTCATTTTTAATCTTAACAGGAAGAACCAGAGCTGGTTAGTGCAATTTATGGACGAGGGATAGCATATGGAAAAAAAGGACTACATGTGAGTAGATAATTATTTACATGAATATCTGACTAAATTACTTGAATCCATACTATAAGAAAGCCTGTAACAAGAGGAGCTAGACTGATGAGAACTTGATAGGTACATCCCAAAGTCTTTGTGCTGTCCTACTATAACTATGTGTCCATCCCTTGGTAGATGCTCCATAACATAGAAGGATCTCATGGATCATACTACTCAAGTGGGTACATTTGCTTTGTGGAATTGTGGAAGTAAAGCAGTGTGAAGCAAGGGTGCCAGAGGAGAATATAGGCACAATTGTGAGTGGTGGATAGTAAGGCTGGAAGCCACAGCCACTTGAAAGAGGCACCTAATCAGCTAACAGGCAGTATCTTGCCTCTGAGAGACAGATCATAATTAGGAAGTCCCTCTGAATTTGTCTCCACATCTAGTCTGTATTTGGAAATGAAAAAGTCTTTTCTTGCAACTTGGTAACATCATTAGCTCTTGCAATCCAATAGACTTCATGCTGCTTCTTGATTGCCTGTGCCTCTTGATATGTGCCACCTTGAATGTGATAAAAAAAAATTCAAATTTAAATTAGTTACAGTTAGAGCTGACTGCTCAAACAACAAACAAAAATAAGCTTAAAAGTAGACGATGGTCCTTGTAGTTTGAGTTTGTGGCCTGTTGAGTCATGATTGAATGGTTGCTGGAATTCTAGAAGAAAGAATAGTTGTATAACAGATTGAACATTTTCTTTGTGCAGAATATTTAATTCTTTAGTGGTGCTGACAGGGGCTTGAAGTCCCTCATATTTGCGTGCTTTTAACACCAGCGTGAGTTTTTCTCAGTTCAGCTAGATGTTTAGACAGCTTCACTTCTTAAAAGTTTCTGTGAGCAACACTTCTAAGACACAAAGATGATGTTAAGCACATGCAAAATTTCTTTGCCTCGAGAAAGGTCAATGAAATCTAATATAGAACTTGCTATATAACCAGTTTGGATTTTTTTTTTCCAATTAAGTAACTGCTTCCGTCCTACAATTTATTGAGGACAATATAAAACTTTAGATAGGAAAGATGCTGATGGCATCAACACAGCATCAACACGTTCCCCAGTACTACTTGGATTAAGTTACAGATGAAAACAGTGGTGGGTGAGAGTATGCGTGCGTGTTGGAGTTCATGTGAGAGCTTGAGCCAGCTTTGCTGCCAAGACAGGTACCTATGGAGCTGTAAACCTAATGCTTATTCACAGAGTTATTAATAAATTATTAGAGGTACTGCACAAAGATGATGTGTGAAAGTAAAGTTTATATTTATTGTTTATAGCAAATGGTTGGGTTTTTTCCAGCTATTTGTAGAATACTGCATCTCAATGTTACTGCCGAAGGTGTGAAAGGCTTTTAATGTAAACTGGTACGCTTTCAGAAACTCAGCCAATTAGTTGTCCTTCAGTCTTCAGAGTATATTACTCTAATTATGCACACTTGTTTACCTTGCTTATTTTTCTCCTTTTCAGGATATGAAAAATGCTGAACTCGCTCTGTTTGAGCTCAGTAGGGTGATTAGTCTAGAACCAGATCATCCTGAAGTATTTGAACAGCGAGCAGAAGTGAGCATTTTTTGACTCTTTTCAGATTTTTGGAGAAGTTACATTTATACAGTGTTTTCAAGTATTTCTTCACTGATTTAATGAGTAAAGTCTTATCTCTGTTTTTCTGTGAACATTCCTCCTTTCTTTTAAAATGTACATATTTGCTGTCAAATGGTGTAATTTATGGAATGTTTATTTTTAAAATGAAACATACACCATATGGAGTTACTATAGCCAATAGAATAGCACTTATTATGTCTAAGTGTTTAGGTTTGACATCCTATATAGCAAGATTATGTGTGGGGTTTTATGATATAAAGAATCAAAATATCCCTGTTTGCACTTACTGTCACCTTAGTAAATTTATTGTTAGGACTAGTTGTTAAAATGACAAACTTGTAAAGAATGAGTTTTTAATCAAATGTTTCAGTTTTATATTTGTGCATATAAGCTAAATATCATTCAGATACACAGATATTTTTCATTTAGAAAATCATGTTTTGTCTTGCCAATTAAATTACAGAAAATTGATTTCAAGAAGCAGCTTTGTAGACAAACCAAAAGTATAAATATTTATTAAAGTCAACATACTGTATAATGGTAACTGGCATAGTATGAAATTGTAATTCACATTTTTCATGCTTTTAATGATTTGCTAATACATTTGTTAATAATCTTGATCTAAATATGTGAAAGGCATTCCAATAATTGGATAATGGACCATTTTCCATTGGGAGGATTATTTTGTCAAAATAAAATGTTTATGAGAGTACTTTAATTACACTTTCAGTTGAATGTGTTGAAGTAACTTGAGATAGAGTATTCTGCTTTGGCTGACTTGTTATTTGGAATACTAGGTTTCTGCAAATGTTATTGGTGATGTTCATGTACACTGATTTTTTTTTTTTTTTTTTTTTTTTGAGAAAAACGCTTTCAGATTTTCCCTTTGATAGGGATTTAAAAGCAGAAACTACTGAAATTTATAGTAGTGCTTGAACATGAAAAAGAATGATCTTCATATTTCTAGAACAAATCTATTCAACCTGTTTGGTCTAAACTATGTTTTTGTTTTGTACTGTTAGATATTGTCCCCACTAGGACGAATCAGTGAAGCTTTATCTGATCTCACCAAAGCTATTCAGCTACAACCATCAGCACGGCTCTACAGGCACAGGGGTACCCTTTACTTCATATCTGAGGTTAGTGGATTTGGGGGATTCTGTTTGGTTTTGGTTGTGTGGATGTTGTTTGTTATTTTGTTGCTGTTGTTTGTGCTAGTTGTTACTTTTGTTCAAGAGCTTCTTTCCTATTTAAATTAAAAAATAAAATAACAATAAAAGCTCTGATTTTCCTGTAGTTGACTTTTTTGACAGTTCAGAGGTATTCTTCAAGTCTTTAATCTGCATATCTGTTTAATGCAGAGAATCAGAGGGTAAGTACCTTGCATGCACATCTCGGATTGTTTTGTGTATTTAAGGAGTAGGATATGGATAAAGAATTTTACTTGATTTATAATCTACAACTACATTGAAGTAGCATTGTTAAATGCTAGTCTAAAAAAGAAAACAGTTACAGCCAAGGCGGTAACTGCCCTATATGCTTAAAAAAACCCTCAAAACAACACACCATACAAAGAGAGTACAAACAAACAAAAAGCCCAACAAAAATGCTAACTTCCTATTTTGCTATGTAATCTGTGTTTGTTGTTCTTGGACTTTAATGTAAAACTAGTAACTTTATCTTCAAAGATTGTATAAATACTAAATAGCTGATTTCACACTTTATTCTTCTGATTTCACTGTATTTGTTTCCAGCTATTTTCCCACTTGCTTTACTACATTTTACCTAGCACTTGCTGTAGAAGTTGGAGGTATATTGTGCATTCCTTATTCTTTGATATTCTGACTGGCACTTGACAATTGTGGCTGCTTAGCCCTGAAACTGACTTCATATATTAAACAAAATTCTGTAGTTCACTTTTATGACAATAAAAGTATGTATTCCTCTCTATTTATATGGTATTTCCTCTGTCATTTAAAATCTACTTTGTCACAGGATTATGCAACAGCCCATGAAGATTTTCAGCACTCGTTGGAACTGAACAAAAATCAGCCTATAGCTATGCTTTATAAAGGCTTAACCTTTTTTCACAGAGGACTTTTGAAGGTAAAGCTATGTTAAATAATAGTTCATGTAGAACAGTAGAAATATCATAGGTGTTGACATACATATTTTCTCTCACATAAGGAAGAATTTTTAAGGCAAAAAAGTGCAAGCAAAATGGAAAGGTGCCATTGCTGACTGTAATACTTCATGGTATGACGTGTAAATACTGTTGGTCTTGCTGGATCTTGGTAAATCAGTGATAACCGACATGGTCATGGAGTGCTTTGAAAGATGTTTGTATTTAGCACCTCTGCTAATATCTGTATGGTTATATTCAAAATTTCTTTCCATGAAATGGAGATTCCCTAGGTTTTATGAAGGGGAAAGGGATGAAGTGGAAAATAATTTTAAATTCCTCCTTGAGTGACCTAAAAGGTAATCAAGGAAACAGCTGATAGAGAGCCCTGCATCTGTGCCTGTGTATTTCAGTTGTATATTGATTCTGAAATGCTCCTATCTAAATTGAGAGGACATAGTTGCTACCTCAGATTCTAAAATCAGCGGGAAGTAAGTTCTTCTCATGCCTTTTTTTAATGTTTCACCGTTTTCTGACTCAAAGCTTCTCTGGGTTTTACGTGTAGTAATATTGCACCTATTTCTTGCTTATAAAGTATTTAGTGATACTGCTGCAGTTTTTCTGAGGGGAGAGTAATTAGACAAGTTGTCTGACTCAGTTTGAAAAATGAAGGATGCAGCTGTGTGATTCTTAAATTCTGACATAGTGGAAGCTTTTTTTCAACCTCTGCTAACAGCTTGGGATTCATTAAAGAATGTATGAATGAAATGTTGTTGTATGAAGAAATCCTGACAGAACCTGGAGACAGCCCAGGACTCGCTGAGTTTCAGCCCAGTATCTTTCATAGGCAATCACTGCATGTTTTGGTTGGCAATTTTTGTTTTGTTTTGTTTTTTCTTTTTTTAGAGAACAGGCTACTTCTCCATTTTCTTAGTACCCAAGCTGGTACACACTCTGTTTATGCTGTGAGAACTTCAGGCTGTCATTGAACTTACTGTCTGTATCTTATTGCAGTCAAATGAGTTACTTGCAAGTAATAGTACGATTTAATTTCTGATTTTTGGTGTAGGCAGCTGAGAACCCAGAAAATGATGGTAGAAATATAATTGACAAGGACAAATAATGTCTCAATTTTCAAGATAGGAGCAGTATTTTCTTATTTCTGATATGCAGATCAGCACATTTCTGCACCACCACCTCCTTCCACCCAATTTATTTTCTCAAAGGAAGTGTCTTCCCTCTTTAATATTCAAGTCCTGAGAGATTGTGACCGAGTGGCTTTTTGTCCCCAGGTATACCTAAGCTTCCAGTCAGGTTCAGACTGCCTCTTAAAGAAAGGCTATACATGTCACCTGTAAGGTTTTACTAGGCTTGCTGAAAACTGAGATTCGGGGTTAGGGTAGCAGAGTGTTCATTTTTTTAATTCCCAAGAGTAATGATCCAAAACCAGCAATCTTCTTGGATTTAAAGTTTATCTAGAGCACATGAGCCTATCAGTAATGATAGGGGATTATCTTATATTTTTGTTCAATAGATATCTTTGTGCATGTTGTAGTGCTCAGAATATATTTGGTAGTTTTTCTGAATAAGGATCTCTAAATTGACTGAAGATACTAATGATTCTTTCCTTACAGCATTTATTTTCTTGCTCTATAAACTTCAAGATACTTTTCAGACATTTCTTCATAATACAAAATAGTTGATTATTCCATCCTTAGTTCTAAGTCTCAGTACTGCATTTGCCAGTTTATATAGCCAGTCTGGTTTAAAAACCTGAGTTCTTAATCAAATCCTTGGAAGAGGAAGATTTGTTTGAGTATATACATATAATTACCTTTAGCTATTTTCTTTTTATTACATTGTATTCCTCACAGCAGCCGTACATGCTGTTGTGTGAAGATGATCACTTTTCTGTAATCTCTCAAGAGAGTGTTTGTGAACTGTGCAAATAACACAGAACGCAACAAAACAATGAAAGGCAGAGGTACAGATTTGAAGGAGTCAATTGGACTGCAAAAATTTAAAGGGATATTATGAATGAAGAAGGAGGACTGTAAGGAGAGACTGCTTTGCCTTAGGGACCAAACTGAGATTTGAAAGCAAACTCTGAAGGGATTTAATCTCTGAATTCTATTAAAATGCTAAAAAAATCACTCATTGCCATAGCACATTAGACAAAGGAATTTCAGCTAAATCTGTCACTACCATAAAGAATATTGCAATATTTCATTTGCTATATGATTATTACTCTATAGTTTTTGTAATAAATCCATGCCTTTTTTGTTCCTGCTAAAGATTTTGATGAATAACTGTAAATCCGCAGTTAGTAACTCCTGGGATTGCTAAAATTAAACAAATGCAGTAAGTGACAAATTTTTCTGTTGGCATCTTTCTGTAGGAAGCCATTGAATCGTTCAAAGAGGCTCTGAAGCAGAAAGCAGATTTCATAGATGCATATAAAAGTCTGGGGCAAGCCTACAGGTAACTACATTCAGTTAATAGTTTTAAAGTAATTTTTCTATCTGATTGTGTTCTTTAGAATGCACTCTTTGTTTTACACGTTTGTTACAAAACTATGCAGAATCACATGTGTATTTGGTAGCTCCTACAGCCATTATGACTGTGTCAGGATATGTTGAATATAAATTATTTCTAAGTTTGCTTTGGATTTTTAATTCAGTTTCCAGTAGCTTTTTGAGTCTCCCAGACTCAAAGGTTAGGTAAATGGTGTTTTTCAGTAAGGTCTTTTTCAGTTTTAGGTATGCTGAATGCTTTTAAATTATGGAAATGTTTAGTACAATCTGTTGATTAATATGCTCATTAGTTGCTATCTGAGATTATTGTGCTACCTAAATTTATGAAAAACTCATTGCATAGTACGTATTGTTTTATAGAACTGCTAGATCCTGTATCAGTTAATCTCTCACCAAATGGATTTACAGTTCTGAGAATTTAGCTAATTTCCTGTTTAGGATATTTTTAGTATAGACATGCAGTTTCTTTCCTAATAATTAAAAAAAATTTAAAAAATAAATAATATTTTTTATTAAATGATAATTTTAAAAAAGCAATCTCTGTTTAGTAAGGTAAGTAGTCACTTTTTCTGTTTTTAATTTACATTAAAGATAAAATAATTTATAGTTTAATAAAAAGCATTACTTGGTGGTCTGCAGATAATTACTAAGGAGAAAAGTACGTGTAGCTTGTATATAACAAGACAAGAACATAACATAGTCAGCAACTGAGTATCTCTGCCCGTTATAGTTCTTTTCCTAACCTGCTGTGCCTTGTCAACTTTTTATTTCCTGTTTTACATTTTGAGTATGTGTACTATTTCCATTTTAATTTTTTTCATTATAGTTTCTCTGTGGCTGTTTTTACTAAAAGGTGTCCTGCACATGGAGTAATGCCAGTCTATATGTTTTTAGTTAGTTTCAGCTTTCAAACACCTTATGTTTTTTTCTTATTCAGCATTGAAGTAGTTAGTGTATTTTTTTTAAATGTGTTTTTACTTAGACATTAAAAAGACCTGTCATGATAGTGTTTTCCAATAATGCTTTCTGCAAGTTTTGTTTCTTTTAGTTTCTGAAGAAATACCATAGGTATGTGTTTTTATGTCCACTGAGGATTGTGAAGATTTGTGGTCTTGTGGGGTTGTATTTTGGAGTACATGTTTTTGGGAGTGAAAAAACTCTGTGTAGCTGTTCTGTTATTACCACTGAAGAACAGCTGCAGGATTACTGCTTTTGTTAAAGAAATTTTCCATTAGTACTGTATTCCTCTTTAATGATATCCCCTTTGGATGCGTTAAAACAACTTTTTAACACATAATTTCTTTGTCGCTGTCGCCTTCCATATTCTTTACTTTCCACTTTATGGAATCACCTAGAGAACTTGGCAACTTTGATGCTGCTACAGAGAGCTTCCAGAAGGCTTTGCTGCTAAATCAAAATCATGTTCAGACATTGCAGCTCAAAGGAATGATGCTTTATCATCATGGTAGCTTAGATGAGGCACTAAAGAATTTTAAGGTAAGCAAGCCCTAAGTAAATACAAAATTAATACGTTTTAACAAGGACTAGCATTCAGCAAGTGCAATATAGTGGGCAAACGTCTAAAGTTTTCATTCTGAATGTGTATGTGCACTTCAGCTAAAATTATTTTGTTATGCAGTCTGTCTTTAAAAGATGTATAAAACCTTAGATGCTTCCTCTAACTGTTTTATTAATTTCTAAAACCAGGCTCTGGCTGAAATATTTCATTTGGGTTTTTTGTTTTGTTTTGTTTTTTAAATTAGTAATTGTGTTATTGCTAATATTTTAGTTTGGGTTGAAACCTAAGGTTTTTTCGTATCTGATGGCAGAAGTAGTGTGGTCTTCTTATAATTTTATCTTAAAATAAGCCTAGAAAGTTCCAATATTTATCTAATTTTTCTGGGGTATTTTCTTTGTTTTGAAAAACTCAGAATATGTTGTGATTCATTGAGCATGTGCCTGTTTCCATAGGGAAACAAAATCTTTCCTCTCTCTTTTGGCATTAAATAATGTCCTCATTTTGTAGACAGAACAATGAAGGCATATGTTAGTCATATGTCAGTATCCTTAAAACAAGGAGTGAGATAAAATATGGAAACAATTACACATGAGTGTGTGCTTATTCCAAGGAGAACACTATGTGCATTATTACGTATTCACCTTCTGTAACACAATTTGTAGATACTCGTGTAATTGAAAAGATATTTCAACTTTAAAGACAGAGATGCTCTTCTAAAGACATGTAATTGCTAGAGGAATCAGAGCATTAATTTTTGAATGATAAATATGAATTTGCTATGTGTTTAACATATAGTAAATAGTTGACTAACATAATGAAGTGTGCCAGTGCATGAACTAGCAAACATATGCTTGGAAGAAATGGCATGATAGGTATGTTGAACTAGTCATAAATGACTTGTTACTAGTATTGTCAGGAGTATGTTTTGTCTAATTTCATTCAACTAACGTTGAAACTTCTGTAGTGTTAATAATATTAGGACAAACATGATCTATTTTTGTAACAATTAAAGTGTGATCAAAAGCATATTTGCACTGGCAGTTCCTTTTTTTCTGCCCTGCCCCTTTAATGAAGCTGAAAATATTTTTTTCTTACATTTGCTACCAATTTACATGCTTAGCATCATTTGAAAGAAATTGAGATAGAAGTGGATCTTAATAATCAATAAATCTTTTCATCTGTTCTTCTGACCAAATGAGTTAGTTTATTTGAAGATATTAATTCTCTCTCTTGATTTATGTGTACTTTGTACCTTTAATCTCCTAGAGATGCCTACAACTAGAACCATACAATGAAGTATGCCAGTACATGAAAGGCCTTAGCCATGTTGCAATGGGACAGTTTTATGAAGGCATAAAAGCTCAGACTAAAGTTATGTTAAATGATCCACTACCAGGTCAGAAGGCCAGCCCAGAATATCTGAAAGTGAAATACCTCCGAGGTAGGTTGGAATTGTTTTTCTTTCTTTCTTTTAAAAAAAAATAAAAAATTCTTAAAGCCTTTGAGAACCCTAAACATGCAAACATGCTTGTATTTGTGGCCATTTTAAATAAAAAATTGTACATTCTCATGAGCACTGTTGAGTATGTCTGTTTAGAAAAACGTGTGCTGATTCCTGTTTGTTCCTACAGTTAAAAACTGGGACCACAAATGAAATTCACATTTCAGTATAATGGTAAAGTGTGATACTTAGTTGAAATAGACTTATTTCTATCTTGGAAATTAGCTAGTAGCAAAATTAAATTATCTAAGAGTAGTGACTTATTAAAGTCATGTTGGATAATTGACAAACATATAATCTGGTTTTTGTTTTTATGTAATTATGCAAGTAGGCTGATTATGCAAACGGTATTTTATTTTATTTCTTTCCTCCAGAGTATTCTAGATACTTGCACGCGCATTTGGATACTCCTCTTACAGAGTATAATATTGATATAGATCTTCCTGGAAATTTCAAGGACCACTGGGCCAAAAATCTTCCTTTTCTTATAGAAAATTATGAAGAACAGCCAGGGTTACAGCCACATATAAAGTGAGTAATTATTTTTTTTAAAGCCTACTCAAAATGTTTTTTTCAGGTTGACTTTTTAAAGTCCTATTCCTAGGTATTATAAAAGCATAAATGTTTAATACTATATGAAAGTGGAATTCCACTGAGTGTCTAAATCCTTTTCAGAATCATAGGGGTTGGAATTGGTTTAGCTCATGAAAGTGGAAGAATGAAACTTAGGATGATTTTCTTCACGTAATCAATAATATTCACATAATGTTGTTTCATATTCTATGGCCTTACTGATTAACTATTCTATTTCTTTTTTTTCTTGCAATTATAAGTTTGAGATGCTCAGTCTAGCATTGTGTAGCACCATTATTACAGTTTCTTTTTGTGTATTGAGTTTTTATTTTGTTATGGGTGTAATTTCCTAGATACTTAATAGATTTTTTTTTTTTTTAATGGCAACGGGATTTAACTGGGAAAAAATATTCTTGGTATTAATTTAGATAACTAATACTTTAGGAGGAGGTTGATTTCAATCAACAAAGCAGGGGATTTGTTAGAATAAGCTTCAGAAATATGTAGCTAAAGGGAAGATAACAGTTTCTCCTGCTGTAAACTAGTTTCTAGATATATTTTCATGTATTCATTTTATCTATGTAAAAAATGGCTGAGTTAAAAATTTATGGCTTTTGTGTAAAAGCACATTTGTGTTTTTAGCACGAGAAGCTTTTACAGACTTACAGGAGAAGTTACAGAATAAAGCTTCTTGTTTCTATATGTATTCTTTTCTTACTTGGTTTTAAAGTTCCTCGGGGTGAGTGTAACATTGAAGGATAATATGCATTATCTGTTAACTTTAATAAAGATCATTTATTGAGAGCAAGTCGGAAGGAAATACTGGTTGTGACAGTAATAAGATCCGCCACTGAATTCAGTGAGACCACGACTTCATTTGAGATACTGAGCATAACTCCCATGTACTGTGTATGTTCAGTGGGGCAGGAGGAGGAAGGAGTGTTCTTTATACTGCTTCTAAGTATTTCTCTCACAAAAGGTATTGATTAGCAGACAAACAAATCTGTGTTTTACAACTTTCAGGACTTTTGTTGCCAAGTTATGTCTGATGCATGTTTTTCTCCTCTGTAAGAGATGTGTTATTTCAGAATTTTGAAAGCTATAAGCCTGATGTGCAAGAACTCGTATGTGTAGCTGATCATCTGGGTTCCATGATGCAGTATGAGACACCAGGATTTCTTCCAAATAAAAGAATACATAGAGGTATATGGAAAATACTCTGTAAATTTGAGTGGAAAAATAAATCAGTGTGGTGATAATTTAATGCTATACCTTTGCTATCTGCAAATTAGTTTTATGCTCTGTATCTCTCAAATCAGATTAAAAGTTTAAAATGAAAATAGTCATTATGTCAGCAGTTTCTTGACTTAATTGGGGACTGGAAATTGTGATTTCCCAGATTTTATTGATGTTGGCAATTCTTTTCCTGTAAATACATCACTTTCCTACTTCACTGTTGCTACCTGTACAAAGAGTGTTTGGCTCTAACTGGTTTTCTGTGTCTGTTGTTTGTCCCTCTCTCCCCCTGCCCCACCCCCAGCAATGGGGTTGGCCACTCTAGAAGTAATGCAAGCTGTGCAGCGGACGTGGGCAAACTCAAAAGTTCGGATGAATGGGAAAACCAGACTGATGCAGTGGAGAGATATGTTTGATATTGCTGTGAAGTGGCGAAGGTAATGGTCAGAGAAGAGAGAGAGAACAAGCCTTATGTTGGTTGAAATAATGTTGCATGCTTCAGTTAACCAAAGGGCTGAAGTCACAGAGGAGAAGAGGAATACTCCTACCACTCTGTAACTAGAAAGTGTTCTGATGAAAGAGAAGGGTGGTTTACAGACAAGGAGCACACTTCTGAAAATACTCAATTTTTCTTCTTTTTTAATAGAGGAAATGAGTTGGGAATAACATTTTCTGGTTGAGGCAAAGCTGTGAAAGACCATAGGCTCCATTGCAGCTCAGGCTAACAAAAACTAAGTTTCAAACTCCAGCAACATAAAATGTGTATGAGGTTTTTTTTTTCCTTATGAAAATTGTACATGTGTTTCAATAAGAAGTTCTTTTTTGTGATCTCTGCATTCTAGCTTTTGCCTAAAATTAGTCTGTGTGTGAACAAAGTTTAATTAAAAAATATTACATGGACTGAAATGTGTGCCAATATTAATGTCCTTCGTCTTTGTAGGATAGCTGACCCTGACCAGCCCGTGCTTTGGTTGGACCAAATGCCTGCCCGAAGTCTTAGCAGAGGTTTCAATAATCACATTAACTTAATCAGGTATGAGTTTTACCAAACAGCCTACCCCACACACTAAGGGATGAGCATATTGCAGTATTGAATGGATATGTGCTTATTGTTTTGCTTTAATAGTTATTTTATATTTTCTAATGAAACGTTTGGGTTTTGTGCACCTCAAATGCTGCTTCTCGAAGGTGGTGGCAGCAGTTATGAAACAATGCTGTTCTATTGGCTTTAATACCAATTTACAATGGAGAGGAAAAAAATAGTTTTTTTAGTTGTTTTCAGAGCAGGTCAAAGTAAAGCAAAAATGACAAAATAAGTAACCTGTGATAGGTAACAGTTGCACTTTCGAACAAAGGTAAAATTTAAAAGATTCAACCACTGTTGTACGTTCCATCTTCTCCCATGCTGCAAGACTCAGTATTGTAGTCATGACAGTGCTACCTCCCATGCGGTGGGTGGTAGAAGTGTGAGAGACTCAATGTGGTAACATCACTGTCAATCACAGGAGCAGAATGTGTTTGTGTAAGTAAATACATAGACAGGTTTCATCTTACCTTATTCATCTCATCTTACGCCCCCTCTGGGAAGTATTGAATCTCTGATCTGTCATTCTGCTTTTTTTTTTGTTTGTTTTTTTTGTTTGTTTCTTTTTTGAGAAGCTGTGAGGAGAAAGGAGGATAAGGGAAGCAAAGCCTTCTCAATAATTATTTCAGGCAGAGAAAAACAGTAAAATTCTAATGTTCACATGCAGAGACTAATGGAAACTTGTCCATGCTCTTCCTTCTACTCCATGGAATGGACCCTAGCAGCCTCCGCTTTACTCTAGGGAGTGGTTGCAATGTAGCATTAAACTCCAACGCAGAGCAGTAGTTGCCTTGCAGGATGTGCTGCTTCTTGAGCAGTCTTATGCTCTGGTTTCTGTCTTCCCTCAAGCAAAGTGTTACGTTTGGGCTCCAAGCTCTGCCCATATTTGCTGTTGCTGCATTTCTCTCTTCTCACGTGTATGATGCGGCAGAAACCACAACCATCTGTACTTTGAGACAGGGATTGTCTCAAAGACAAGCCTTCTGTACTTCTTCTGTTTCTTCCTGTTTTTATTTTAAATGGGAGAGTAAAAGCTTAATTTCTAGGTGGTCTGTGCTGGCAGAAGGGCATTAATGTAAGAACACTAGATTGCCATGCTGAAAATAACATTGAACATTTAACCTGGGGAAATGTGTCCCTGTACCGGATCTCCGTGTCAGGAACTCTTTTTTTCCACTGGCCAAAGTGCTCCATGTACTTGTTTTCCTCATCAGAGAATGCTAGCAAAACTCATGATTAACTGTTCCAGCTGTTTTGATGATTTCATAGAAATCTGAAATAAGCTTAATGAACATTCAAAATGGTATGCCCACAGTGAATTTAATTCTAGCCTCATAGTTTTGGCACAGCCTTTACTTTTGAGGACCTCATCAGCATTTTGTGTGTGTTTTTTGATAGCTAGGTATTGGTGCTCTGCAAATTATTGATTTGTTACTTTTTTGAAAGGAACAATAGATTTGAAGCAGCCTAAATACCACTGCCTTAGGAGTTGATCATAACTTAATACTGGATGGTGGTTGCATCCTTTTTTGATTCTGGAAATATGTACTTGTTTGATCATTTTGCATTCCAAGTAATAGCTACTTTCATTGGTCAGCTTTTCACAGTGATTTGTTTCTGCTTTTGGATTCCCTCATGATGATTTCACATGAGGTGAGGGGTAAAAGAAATCAATATATTTAGTAGTATTTTTTTAAAATTGTTTTATTTTACATTTGAAGAATATTGTAGTTCATTATGGTTCCTAAATGACAATTTACTCTTAATGGATTATACAGATCTGTATCTTCTGCTCCTTCCATTACTCAACTGTGAAAAGGCTGCTGATTGAAGATATTAATAGGCTACAGAGCTGACACCTTTTTGTTGATAATTAAGATCACTTTATCGTCTTTTGACTGTTTTTCAGGAAGACATACATAGCTATATATTTGACTTATGATTTGAAAGTTATTCTCACAACTATATGACTAAGGATGAATTCTTTTTATAGCATGGCTGCCTGAAAACCAGGTGTAACTAGATTATTTAGGCTGACAAATGGCAGCCTTTGTGGTTATTAAATATACAAAGATATAAGCTGTTCAGTCAAACAAGCAGTGTAACAATAGCATTTAGGTGTTCTTTTAGTATTCGTAACAGATCTAATCATGCTGAGCTCAAACTGTCTATAGGTTTTGTTTGGTCTGAATTGTACAACAGTAATTTATGTGTGCAAAAAATATTTGGGTTAGATATCTGTTAACCTAACCTTTTTCTTTACTCAAAATTCTTTGCATTTAAAGTCCAGCATTCAGTGATTCCTATCAAATGAGTCTTGTCATGGAGGCACTAGCATTCAGTGACTGCTGAATTAAAGATCCTTTCCAGAGTGGCAAAATGTTTGGAGAGTGTCAGAAAACAAAAACCTTTTTTGTTTGTTTTGAGTCAATGTAGCAACCTTTTGTTAAAGGTGTATAAGAAACATCTTGCATTTCACAATGCTTGATAGGCTTCCAGATCTTAACATTCTCAAGATGCAAGTATATCGATGGTCTCTACTTCTTCATGAGTCAATAGACAAGTGTGACTTTGGCTTATCTCCTTTCTGGCTTAAATGATCAAAGCTACCAAGTTTTATTTAAGGTAGAGAAAATGTTTTTGAAAGCTGAAGTTATTTTCATAGGCAAAATAAGGATTTGGGATCAACTAAGCATTAATGATATACTTGCTATTCTTATAAAAAATGAAGATGCTCTGGAACAGTGCTGCTTTTGAATTCTTGGTGGTAGTGTTTAATAAACATGGAGGAAGAGTGGAAATAAACACAAATCACTTCTGACCAGCCACCAAAAGTCCTTTCTTGGTACTACTGCTTCTAGATGGCCTTGCAGAATGATAGGTCTGGTTTGGATGTATTTTCCAAGATGTCACTAAAGGAAAATAAGTTCCTTATACTGACACGCTTCTGCCTGTTGTACAGATATATTTTTTTTAATACAGATGGAAAACGATGGAACGTACAACAAGGGCAAATTGTGTATATAGATTTGTCTTCATCCTTCTGCTTTCCCTGCCTCCCTTTCCTATGTACAGATGTGTATATGTGTTCTAATTCTGTTCAGTTTTTAAAGGCTGATTCTGACATTGTTGAGATTAGGCCTACTAAAGCGTGATACTGTTGAGTGAGGCATTAGACAGGGACTTAAGCTGACAAAAATCACTTAGAGTGGGAAAAAAAGCTAGGTGTACACACCTTCCTGTGATTGACAGTGGTTTTGCTTCCTTGGAGAGCGATAACATTTGCTTTATAAAATCTTGTTTTGTAGACTGGGAGAAGAGGAAGGACTCCTACAAATACACTAATGGTATGTAATTTTTCCTCTCAGAGTGGTTATCGTCCTGGCAGTTTTCTACCAAGTTTTTAATGTGCAATTTTTTTCCTTAGTAGTCCAAGGGCAAAAACCAACACATTTTTAATGTTTTTGTTTAACAGTTACTACTTGTAACTGATAGGAGTCACAGCAAAGTTACTTCAGTATAGAGGGATGTAAGTGAATAAAGAATGTAGAATGTGGACTGTGAGAGCAGAGCAGCATCTGTATTGGCAAATATGTAAACTGGAGAGTGTTTGTTCTCAAAATAAATTAATGTGCAGATTGAGAATTCTCTCCTAGTTCTGCAATATCTATGATCGTTAAATAACTGTCTAAGCATATCCTTGTACAAATAATTATTGTATAGATAAGATTTACTGGGCCTGGGCACACTGAAAATGGGAAATATGCATGAAATGTGGTTTATCAGAGAGCAGCAACACTAATGATACATGAGCTTTTGCAAGTTCACTATGGAATCTATAATCAAAGTAGGGATGGGCAATTCACCACTTCAGACAAACCTCTAGTTCGTTCCTTTAATTTTCAAAGCATCTGTGGATAAAATTCTGTCAAATATTAATGAATAATTTTTGTGTTTTAGCCTTGTAATGTTGGGTTGAAAAACAAGACTTTAAAAAGCCTTTTCTTTTCTTTGTAGGGGACAGGTCATTAACATGCGGTACCTGGAATATTTTGAGAAAATTCTTCATTTTATCAAAGATAGGATCCTTGTTTATCATGGGTAAATTACTGATATTTTTTTTTCCCCTGCTTCACTCCCCTCATACTGATTTGAAATTTACATAATGTTCATTTCAGAAAGTCTGAGGGATATTTTCTTAATTTTAGGGAGTTCTAGTTTTTTTAGTATCTATAATTATCTTATTTCCTATTGGAAATGCAAAATCCTGTTCATTGCCACATAGAGAAACTTTAATAGGAAAAAACCGTTGTAAATTACAGTGTACCTAGAAACTAATGAGAGTGTTGAATTTGTATCCACAGTTTTGGCATGAGTGTATCTCAATTCTTTCTAAAAATATGATTTATTAAAAATGTTAGGTTTCCTTCTGGTAGAATTAGAGTACAGTTTCTCTGAATATTGAGATTAATTTCTTAAATAGTAAGAGTGAGGAAAAAAGAGAAAAGAAGATATGGAAAATAATTTTAATTGAAACTGATGTTTGACAAGTAGTTTTAAAGGAACAGAGAATCTTCACTACCTGTTACACAACTACCTACGTGGATTGATAGACTTTGTCCTGGAACAGAAGACAGTTGTAGAATCTTGAATGAAAGAATGTAACTGAAAGTAATCTGAAAATTGATGTTGGCATCTATTTCAAACTTTTATCAGTTTTTTATGAGCAAAATGTCTTCCTCACTCGTGGCTTATTTGTGGCAGTAGTGTTTTGATAACATTGAAAATTAAGAAACTGGTTTAGCTTTAAACTCTCTATTTTTTTTTTTTTTTTGCCTGCTAACTTTAATTGAATATTGAGTTCTGTTTTTCGATCTCATTGTGCTACTTAAATGTAAAAGTGAAAGTGCATAAAATTCTTATATAACCGTTGAGAAGATTTATGTTTTAGAAGTGTATTATAGTTATGGAAGATATGTAAGTTCTGTAGTAACTGGGAAGTCTGTCCCTCTATGTGGAGAAAGTTTGTTCAGAGTGAGCCAGCAGCATTTGACCTTAAACCAGAGCAATTTGTGCTGTGATTTTTAAAACAATTCTGTTCTTAAAATCTGAGCGTGCTGAAATTAATAAATATTAGAGCACTAGTTCAATAGGTCTCTTCATGGTCCAGCTGTGTCTGCATCTGTAGTATTTACATACCTTTGAAGCTACAGGGATGCATATATTTAGAATATTTCTAACACTAACTCTGTTTTTCTTCCATCTGTCCTCATCAATAACCCCCTGCCCACACACACTCATGCAAACACTTCTTAATGCTTTAGAGTGGCCAACAGCAAATGAATAAGATGAACCTGAAGTTTGAAGTTAAGGTTTGAAGCTAAGGTTTGAAGCTGAAAAAAATAAGCTGAGCTGATACAGGAGGAAATTCCTTTTAAGAATAGGAGAGCATGTTGCCAAGTGTGGAGGAACTAATTTTCAGGAAAGAAATAATTAAGTAACTTTCAGTAACTTATTCCACCGTTAATTAGGGTAAAACTAGGTGGATTTCCAGAAATGCTACATATATTCAACCGTTACGATTCCATATTTAATTTTTTCCAGTGCTAATAATCCAAAAGGACTATTAGAGGTTCGAGAAGCTTTGGAAAAAGTACATAAAGTAGAAGATCTTCTTCCCATAATGAAGGTAAATTAAAGAAAAACTTCAAAATATGATAAATACAATAAAATGTATTCTGGGAGATAACCCAGTTCCTCAGAATATAACCATTGTGTACAAGCTTAAATTTAATGACTGGAAACACTAACTCAGGTTATTTCAAATCCACATCTGTAGGTTATGACTTTCCCTTTGATATATGTAGTCGTGTTACGTATATTTGAAAGGCTTGGCCTAAATGTGAATTGGTAAAGAAATGATGGGAAAACAAGATGTTGAATATAATTATTTGAAGCCAGCCTTATCAACTGGGAGGGTTTGTGGTCTGACCCACTATAATGGGCTCACAGTATGCCTGTATAGTATGAAGGAAACAATGGAAGATGTGTGTCTGAAAGATTAGGAGCATGGAAGCTCTTTTTACCTTAGGTTCACTGGTGCAGGTCAGTACATGGTGGGGCTGGCAGGGGGAAAAGGGGGAGTAATTGCCCATAGTGACTCAGAGTTGATCTGAAATTAAATCTTAGTTTACATTCTTGTGCTTTGGAAGACTGTCAGTACAGGAGTGGGGAAACCTGTGCGTTCTCTTCTTGCTGGAGGTGATTTTTGTAGAATGGCTTTGGATATATGGTGTGCAAAATGATTTACACTCTTATCTCAACTTAAGTAGTAAGATTTGAGCTGGGTTTAAGTAAAAGGTCTTCCCTCACTCCCCAAATTAATCTAGGATGAGCAGTATATAAGTATTTGGGTTTGGGGAAACACTGTTACAAAGTATTTATTTTTAAAGGCTTGGACAGGATTTTATTTAGAATAGAATAAAATTTGGGAAGAAACAGTCATTCTAAATGGAGACAAACCTACTGCTTTCTAATAGGTGTGCCCACACTGCAGCTTCAATCTAACCAAAGCTGACAGTTTGCCATAGAGCAGAGCTCTCTGAAGATATATTGCTGCAGCTCCTGATAGTCAGTCAGGGTTTGGATTTGTTCATGGTAGTAGTGCTCTCTCACTTGTGCACTACAGTGATCTTTACAGATGCTGCATGACTCAAGCACTAAATTTTTCTATGGAGTTTTTTAATGTGTATTACTAATATAAGTGTCTCCAAAGAACATACCATAATTTTGGAGGTTTTTATATTACTGTCTTTTCTTGGCTTTAAAAGATGAAGCCAAGTGGATACTGACTGAACCTAAACAAGAACTTGTGATGAAGAGGTAGTAGACGTTGGGGTGGATAGAAAATTGTGTTCCCTGCTGACACACAAATGTGCAAATAGGGCCCTGTAGAGCACCTAATATGGCTACTGTTGAGTTGTAGGCCAGAAAAAATGTTATTAGTAGCGTTAAAAATACAGGTTGCTCCAAAAGGATGATGCAAATATATAACCAAAGTGGACTATTTAAAAATAAATGTCTCAACTGGCAGCAAATATTCTTCCTGATTTTTATAACCTGTACATTTTGCTCTGGTTTGAATCTCCTGAATCCTATTCTGAATTGTGTCAGGGTGGATTGTTGTTTCTCATTAGAGGCTTTTAGATTTGTTTCTTTTTAAAAAAATGCAGATTCTCTTTAAACAAAACATCCTGGATCGCAAGTTCTATCTTAAAATAAATAATTGCCTGAGTAATTCATTCAACAGTATTGCATATTAGTTATTAATAGTGCCTGGATAAAATGAAAGTCTGCTAATATTGATGTAGTTTGGTTATTTGGGTAGCTGGGGAATGCTGTATGTCAAAAGCTGGGCTGTTGGCTTAAATACATTTTTGCCTGTTTTATACAACTCTTTGGCTACAGTACTACACTTAGATAATGTAGCTTTGTAAAATTTTTAAACTTTGTGATACTTTTCCTTCTGATGAGGATAAACATTAATTGAAACTGGATCACAGTTAAGAAATGGTTGCTGTGAGCTCTGTCCTGGAATTCACACTTGGACTAATGCAGCTGCTTCTTAGTGTAAACATAAAACAGGCTCTCAAATTCCAGCTTTTTGTAGTAACTAAGAGGTTACTATCAACATACAACTTGGGGAGAAATCTGTACAACTCAAACTGCTTTGTACAGCTGCTTTTCATAAACAGTGCTGCTTTATATTTGCTGTATAGTTACAAGGTTGAACGTCAGTACGCCTCATTCAATATTCATGATTTTCCTTCAGTAAGAAATGAAGGATAAATGAAATAATGTGGTTGACAGTAACATTGTCCTATTCCCTTAGTTTATCCATTTTCATTTCTGCTCGATGTATTTTAGGTGTTTCAAAACAATAGCTGGGCAGTCTGTCTCTGTTCACTCTAATATTACTTTTTTTTTTTTTTTTTTTCATTTGAAAGCAGTTTAACAGTAAAACAAGAGATGGGTTTACTGTGAACACAAAAGTGCCCAGCCTCAAGGATCAAGGGAAAGAATATGACGGATTCACAATTACAATAACAGGAGATAAGTATGTTTGCTATTTTCAGGGGTTCAGGTGCATTAAGTAATGAGGGAGTATTAGCAATTAATCTTCTCAAATATCATTTCTACTTGCATAAAGTGCCTTTTGTTTTTCACTAGTGACGTTTTGTAAATAACTAAAAAATTTGTTCACTTGAGGACTTCTGATTCCTGTTGTGTTCCCTAATAAAGAGGGAGTACGGTTAACATTGATGGAGTAGGCCCAGTTGAGACAATTCTGTAAAATATAGCACAAAAGTGAAGAGAAACTTTGTTATTCATTTTAGATTATAAAATGCCTAAAGGGAAAAAAAAAAATCTAACAAATCTCAGTCTTTATCCATGTCAAAAAGCATTTCTTCTTGTGAGACCTTGTCTGTTATGGTTACTGAAAAGTACTGAATGGAATGCAAATGTCTGTGATCTAAGAATCAAAGAAACAATCTTCTGTTCTTTTTTAATGTCTATTTTTGAGATGTTTGCAGACCTTCTATCTGCAAATGCCAGTTTGGGTAATACCTGAATGTATGAGGATACAATCAGGAGGCTTTGGGCCACTCTTTGGGTGAGATAGGGCATTAAATATATGGCCTCACCACTTCAGGGAAAATATTTTGGTGCCAATAAAATGGTCTAACTTTGTTCTGCATCAGTCAGTCTGTATTGATCCATAGTTTGTAACTACGCTTTTATACCAAAACAATTTTGGTAGTTTAGAAGTTAACAAAACTACACTTTACATTCTATACAAAAATCTCAAGCCCGTGAAGATATTTTAAAATTTCATATGTCTTATTTTTTACCTACATTTGAAGTGAAATACTTCAATGTGTGTCAGGTATCTTCAATTGAAATACTTCATCTGTGATTAGACAGCAATCTTTGTGTTCTTTCAGACAAACTTACAATGTGACAAAACATGTTTAATTCAGTGTTGGTTTGTTGGGTTTTTTTTTTTAACTAAAAGAGGAGCAATGCACATAAACTCCTGCTTAAGGAAGAATTATTAAAAAAAGGTTATGTTGTGGTATTTAACCCTGATACATTTGTAATTTACTCTGGTTATTAGATTATGCATCAAGTTTTGTTCAAAAAATTTCTTACTTCCTTTTTTGTTTCATCTGCTTGATAGAGTAGGGAACATATTATTTTCGGTAGAAACTCAGACAACAGAAGAGAGAACGCAGCTGTATCACGCAGAAATAGACGCGCTATATAAGGATCTAACGGCTAAAGGAAAAATTCTAATTCTGTCTGCAGAGCTGGGGGTAAGACTGTTTTAGTGGAAATGATTAATTCCTTGATAAAATTCTATTGCTTTTATACCTTCTGTTTAACAGTCACTGTTCTATTAATTTTTGACAGAGATCTTAAGTAATAAAATCAACTGCTTCCTTAAACCCAATTATGACAAATACCATAAGAAATTGACATAATTCTGTCTGTTACTCCAATAGTAGTTTGTTTGTACCACATGAACCCTGTAGAACCCTATAAAGTGTGCTGTTTCAAGATAATAAATCTCTCTTTTGTGAAAGTTCACTCTTACCTCCATGAGGACTCCGTGAATATTTCGGGACTTCTTCCTACAGTTACTCTAAGATTTGCTATGCTTTGCTGCAATAGTAGAGTCCAGACAAGGGCTTAATATCACTGTGTTCCTCTTTTTTCCCCCTCTTTATTTTTCTCATGGGTCTGTGTTCACTGTTTCATCATCTTTATAAGTACTGTTTAGGATTAGGCTCATGGTGGCTACATAAAAGATAAGTAACACAAATTTATGAGAACCACTAGACTTGTGTTTGTGTTGATTTGTATTGCAATGAGAATCTGACTACACTTGAGCTTGTGCTTTCCATTTTTCATCATTTAACACAGTGTAGATGAACTGTGTTTCACCTAAAATTTAAAGATACAACAAAATAATTTGCTTAAACATCTGTTAATCAGACTTCAACTTCTCAGCTTGACATTTTTCACATTTGAAATGATTACAGTCTTACTGTAAGACTTTCCAGTCTGTGTTCCTTTATATGGTATTACCTGGCTTTTAAATTACTTTTAATTCACCTTTCTTTTCTCTTACTTAGGAAGTAGATGCTGTTTGCAACTTGATCCTGTCATTAGTTTATTACTTCTATAATTTAATGCCGCTTTCAAGAGGATCTAGGTTAGTGATCGTCTTTATCATGTCTGTTAGCTTGGATGCATGCTGTAAAATGTCCATTTGTTGCAGTATCTTAATATACTTTTTAATATAAGAGAAGCTTAAAAGGCCCTAGGTTGAGCTGTGTGTCCTGCAGTCTCTCATTTTGTGCTCCCATGATGATGGTACTGACTTTGTACTGTTTTAAAAACTAGTTTGTAATTGATGATGGTAACTATTCATAGCTGCATGTATACTTAAAATGATGAGGAGTCTGTATTTATGAACTTCAGCTCACAGATTGAAAAGCGTCATTTTTAAATTGAAGTGCTTGTGTTCCTAATCCGTACTATGTTACACCACTGTAATTTCACTAAAGAAGCTTAATAAAACACCTATTTAAGATTAAATATACTTTGAGTTAACTTATTTTAATAAAATACACTAAAATATTATTTTAGTAATTTATTGCAACTATTAGGGTCAGCGAATCAGACCCTAGAATAAATTCCCATGTGTTGCAGATCTCTTCAACTGAAATTCTAGTTTGATTCAAAACTGGCTACATCTAAGACTCTTACGAATCTCTGTTCCACAAAGTGCTTAAGATCTTTAAGCTTATTATTAAACACAGTTCAGTAGAAAATAAAATTTTAAAAATCCTGAGGCTTCATTTTGACTATCAGATTTTGCCTTTATCTTACAGAATGTAAAAATTAACAGAAATTATGTTTTGAGTGTCACAATTAAAAAAAATTTAATTAAAAAAATTTAAGTAACTGAACAGCTTTACAGTGCCTCTACCTCTGTTACAGTAGAGTTCATAAACTTCTGGGCTACAGATAAGCTACTTGGGAACAGGAGCTTGCTTTGTTTTGACTATATGGAGTCTTAAGAGCTCCTAATTCTGAAATTATGATTCTGACTACTGTAGAAGCAGTGTTAAACTCCATAGGATCATAACTTAATTCCAGTGGTGTTGGAAACTAATTGTGATTTAACTTTTTAAGTGTTTCATGCTTGTTTTTACTTAGAAAATAAAGTAACTAGCAAAGTAATTTTTACTAGCCTTCTGTGAAATGGTACTATATTCTATGTGTTTTGTAGTCTAAAATAGCATTATGGAAAGACTTTTATTTTACTTCATTTGTTATTTTAAGTTTTTTTCTCTTTTTTTTTTTTTTTTTTAAGTGTGATAGCTTATTCAGTGATCATGGGAGCACTGATGGCAAGTGGAAAAGAAGTATCAGGAAAAATCCCTAAAGGAAAGGCAAGTATCAAAATAGACTGGTTCAGCCTTGAGGGAGGAAGTAAATGTGAGGAAGGAACTGTAAGAATGAATGGAAGTTGCACACTTGTTTACTGGAGATGTGTTAGCTGTATATTATGGTATCTCGCAGCCTGAGAGAATTTTGAAAATTTCATGGCTGTTCTGACAGGAGGCGAGATTCAGAGATAGTACCTACAATAATTCTGGATAGTCAAATTGTAGCAGTTTGTGTCCCACAGTAATTACATATTTGTAACTGAAGCATTTCTAGTGTGCTGAGCTGCTCTATCTAGCTTTCTTTGAGAAGGGTTCTGAGAATATGTGAGTAGAATTAGTGAGTCTTCTGGCACACAGCAAAGATTTTCTGTCTTTGCTCTCAATGTATTCCAGAGCATTTAGGGCTTGATAAGTAAAAATGTATTTACAACTTCTCTAGATTTCTCCTTTCAAACTGTATTCTGCTTAATTTAAAATAAGTCCTAGTTTTTAAGTTACTACATTTGAATATTATAACACCTTTCTCAATAAAGGGTTTCCCTTTCTTTATTCAACTATTAGTCTGTTAGCTGTATTACCTTTTCAGCATGAAAGGAGTGAGAGCACCTCCGTCTCTTTAATGTATCGTCAGAAGAATCAGTGAAATTCCAGTGAGAATCAAAGTTGTTGAAGAAAATGTCCTGCATGGATAACTGAAGAAAGAGCAACTTTGCCTTTTGTTGTAGAAAGCCATGAAAACAATAAAGTTTGTCCTTTTAGTACAATAAACTCCTAGTGGCTTTTAAGAGCAAACTGCACTTGCTTAGTAGCAAGAAAGCTTCCTTTTCAGTGCGCCATTAAGTTGGTATCTTCACCGTTGTGTGGGAGTTCAAGCTAAGGTAAAAGACTTATGTGGGTTTTCTTATGCATCTTCGTAGGACTTAATACTCAGCATTTTGCCAACTGATTTTATGCAGGCAAGCACAGTTTCAGGATTACTAAAAAACAGGATTTCTGACTCACAGGAGGCTTTGGAGATCTTTTTGCATTTGAGGGTTTTTTCTGAAACAAAGTGCCTGAATTGGATCAAAAACATTTTTTAAAAAAAGTTTTCACCAGCTGAAATAAATTGTTTTCCCCAGTTGAATGAAACTGGGATTTTTTTATTTTGCCAGATTCCTCAGAAGGGTATTTCTGGTCCCAAGCTTATGAAAGCATGCTTTATCAGGCTGCTCTGAAGACAAAGATGCCCAGTAGGCAAGAGTCCCGTTACTGCCTGGCAGGTCAGTCAGTAGCCACGGCTGGCATAACTTCCACTATTGGTTGTAGGGAGGTGTGCAAACCCACAGAGAGTTTTAGTACCTGGCATGCACGCTGACTTCCGAACTGGTGATGAGAGACAAAGTAGTCTGGGCACAGACAAGTCAGTAAGCTTATTTCTGCCTTACCAAGAATACAGATAGCATGCTCTCAGAATCTTTCCTTGAATTCAGCGAAACTTCACTGAACCACAGAGGTGTCAGCTTAAATGCATCAGGACTACTAAACCAACGGGTTTGACTGAACACTTTTGCTGAAAACTTTTAGCTGTAGATATGAAGTTGCACAGAGTTCTTGGCTATATATAGTCAAACTCATCTGAAAATCCACTGTGGAAAGAAAGAATACAGAATGCCTGAAAAGTCCAATATAAATTTACCAGTCATGTGATACAATATTTTGCAGAATACAGTATTTAGAAATGAGAAATATCCCCATTTTATTTGGACGTTGTAATAAAGGGCTGAAGACAGTCAGTATTTTCTGGCACTGACTCGTTAGTACAAAAATCTTGTTAAGAGAGAAAAAAATAACTGGATTTTGTTACAAAAGGTAGAAGCCCGTATCCTGGGCTGCATCAAGAGAAGCGTGTCCAGCAGGTCAAGGGAGGTGATTCTGCCCCTCTACTCCGCTCTTGTAAGGCCCCACCTGGAGTACTGTGTCCAGTTCTGGAGCCCCCAACATAAGAAAGACATGGAGCAGTTAGAACAAGTCCAGAGAAGGGCCACCAGGATGATCCGAGGGCTGGAGCACCTCTCCCATGAGGACAGGCTGAGAGAGTTGGGGCTGTTCAGCCTGGAAAAGAGAAGGCTCCGGGGAGATCTTATAGCGGCCTTCCAATACCTGAAGGGGCCTACAAGAAAGCTGGGGAAGGACTTTTCATAAGGGCAGTTAATGACAGAACAAGGGGAAATGGGTTTAAACTGAAAGAGGGGAGGTTTAGATTAGATATTAGGAAGAAGTTTTTCACTGTGAGGGTGGTCAGACACTGGAACAGGTTGCCCAAGGAAAGTTGTGGCTGGGCCCCCCCCGGCAGGGGTTGATGAGGCTTTGAGCAACCTGATCTAGTGGCAGGTGTCCCTGTTGATGGCAGGGGGACTGGAACTAGATGATCTTTAAGGTCCCTTCCAATCCAAACCATTCTATGATTCTATGAAGAATATGTTTTTAAAGTTGAATATATATGTTAAAAATATTTAAGTATTCACTCCTTGAAATTAGAGAGCTTTTCTAATTTCTTAAGATCTTATTTATTTTGTTGCATTTTCAGCTGGTTGATTTTGAAGCAATGACAGCACCAGGGTCTGAAGCTTTTAGCAAAATAGCAAGGAGCTGGATGAATCTAAAAAGGTAAATATTTTTGTTCAGATGGTGGTGGGAAAATAAAATATGAAAGACTTTGTATGTAAAATTTAAACCTATACTAAAAAATGTTACTTAGAAATTGAGTTTAGTAAATTATTCAGTGTATTTTTTAACACTGTTTAGGAATTGATAAGACAAGATTTTAATTTAAAAACACAGTAGTTTATTTCTAGTCCAACAGTGAAGTTAGTAGTATAGACATGCAGTTATGTGACTGTTATCCTCTGAGAAAATTATCTGGGTTAATATTTTCTTCGTGTTGTCCAGTGGTCAAATTTGCCATTTTATTGTTATTTATTTATCATTAGTAAATCTGGCAATTGAGTGAACAAAGCCAGGGAAAACTTCTTCTTTTTTCCCATCCTTATGGATCTCTTCAGACTATATATTAAAAGTAATTTACTTATCCTTTTTTGCTATTTTAATTTGGAGACCAAGTATTTTCAAAGTAGATGTTTTGAATATATAGAATTACATTTACTTAGTATAACTGCATGACTTTTGTATAATGCTTTAAAATTGTTTTTTATAAGAAGTGCTTTTTGAGTACTGAACACATTGATTACTTGTCAGTATAATGACTCTGGTGCATTTGATTTGTCCCTTAGTGGTTATTCCCCATACAAAATCTAAAAATTGTGCCAGGGACAAAACCAGTTTTAGTATCCTTCAGGTCAGGGTGCTGAGAGAACTGGCCGATGTCCTTACAAGGCCATCGGTAACCTCTGAAAGGTTGTGCACCTCAGGGGACATTCTTGGTGGCTGCAGGAAAGGAAATCTTGCATCCATCTCCAGGAAGGCCAGAAGGATGACCCAGGGAAACTATAGGCTGGTCAGCCTCACTTTGGTCCCTGGGAAAGTCATGAAGTGAGTCCTCTAGGAAAGCATTTCAGGATATATGAAGGAGAAGGTGACTAGGGATGACTAGGGTGGCCAGTCTACATGAGTTTACCAAGCATTGTGTGACCCAGTATGATTGGTTTCTGTGATTAAATGACTAGATTCGGGGATGAGAAGAGAGCAACTGATGTTATTTATTTTTACTTCAGCAAGGACTCCTGCAATACTGCCATACCAAAATAGCACATTATGGTCTGGACAGCTATGTGGGTAAAGAGCTGTTTGGGTAATCAGATTTAGGGGGTACTCAGCACTTGATACCACACTTAGAATACTGTGTCCAGTTTGGGGGCAGCTGCAGTAAAGACTGATGATAAACTGGAGCAAATTCAGTTGAGAGCCACCAGGGTGGTCCGGGGGCTGGAGCACGTGCCTTAACAGGAGCGAATTGAGCTTGTTCAAAGAGGTGGCTTTGACTTGGCAGCTTTGCAATACCTGTGAGCATTGAGAAAATGAAGCCAGGCAGCGCTTGGTGGGAGGACAAAAAGCAACATGCATGAGTTGAAAGGAGGTTCAGACTGAGGTTTTCACCCTGAGGGTAGTCAAACACTAGAGCAGGCTGCCCAGAGAGGCTGTGCAATCTCCATCCCTGGAGATTTTCTACACCTGACAGCATAAAGCCCTGACACAAAGTCAGCCCAAAGTCTGACTTTGCAGTTCACCTTACTTTGAGCAAGATGTTAAATCACAGACCTCCTGAGGTCTGGTCCAACTGGAGTTATTCTGAGAGCCTGAGGAACTCTGCAGCAGCTGTTAGTGCCAAATATCTCATACTTACAAGTGTTGTTTAACTTCATCATCAGTTGTTCTCAGCCTAGTGAATGTCACTAGACTACAAAATCTCTTCCTAAATGAAAAAAGGCTATTAGGAAGACTCAAGGACATCTTTGTCAGACTCAGGCTAAAAATCTACATTTAAATGCAGCCAAAATCAGCATTTAAGGAGTGACATTTTTTAACTACAGTGTAGCAAGTTGTGGTTTGTATTAAAAGTAGTCTGCACAAATATTGTGACTTGGTTGTCTTGGAAATAAAAAAATATTTATGGTTCCCACAATTTTTTACTGTAAATCTTCCAATTTATATACTCAACTTCTTAATCCTCTGTTCATGTCTCTTCATTTTTTTTTGTTTTGTTTTGTTTTTTTAAGACATATCTTTACCAAAGGGGAACTAATGTCTTGGGAGCAAAATCAGCTTAAGCCATTACAACCCTACCTATGTGTTTCTGACCCTCTCAGTTGTACTCTTGAAATCTGTGAGAAGCCATAGAAAACCAGATCTGTGAACTGATTGGTGTTTAAAAATAACCTTGCCAAAATTAAAATTTATTTTTAACCAAGACCATTTTGTAGCATAGTCCCACCGATAGTACTGCTGGCTCAAATGAGAGAGGTATAGTGGGCAAGGGATGAGACAGAGCAGAGAAAATGCTAAAGTTGGCTTTGCTTGATGCTGGGAAAAATATCTGTAGAACCACAATCCAAAGGACTTGAAGTAATAATATGAAGATAATTAACCTGAGTGGCTAATTTGTCTGTAGTAGAATAATAATAGTGGGTGAGGTAAGTAAGGCTGGAAGACTTTAAAGCAACAAAGTTTTGCTTTAACTTCTGCCACTTCTGGAGGCTCTTTTGTGTAGTTATTATTTTCATTCTGTATAGTGAGTGAGGAGTCATGAGAAGCAAGAGCTGGTTGTGAGCAACAAATTCTTGACTTCAGGTCCCAAATTTGTTGGAGAAGGGAATGAAGAGAAGTATAAGCTAATGCGTTAACTTTCAGGTAAATCATAAAACTCAACAAAAGATGAATAATTTTCTTTTTTTCTCCTCTTTCAGTATTTCACCTTCTTACAAGAGCCTACCATCGGTATCAGAGACTTTTCCAACCCTGAGAACAATGATTGAAGTACTAAACACAGACTCATCTCATTGTCTAAAAAAAACTATAGTTGTTGTATAATTTATACAAATAAAAGGCCAAGAGGTACTGCTTCATAAATTATTTTGAAGGGGAAATTATGGTCGAAATGGTTTGGTTTGGTTTTTAATAGAGTAAACTTACTTGACTTTTGGGGCCAGACTCTTTTTCCAGTGGTGGCCAGCGACAGGACAAGAGGCATCAGGCACAAACTGGGACACAGGAGGTTCCACTTAAACATGAGGAAAAACTTCTTTACATTGAGGGTGACAGAGCACTGGAACAGGCTGCCCAGAGAGGTTGTGGAGTCTTCATCCTCTGGAGATGTTCAAAACCTGCCTGGACATGGTCCTGTGCAACCTGCTCTAGGTGAACCTGCTTTGGCAGTGGGGTTGGACTAGATGATCTCCAGAGGTCCCTTCCAACCCCTACCACTCTATGATTCTGTGACTAGTTATCACTAGAATAAAATGAATCTTTCTGTGACCAATAATATTTAAAAGGAAAAAAGAATGAGAACAGCTGATTTCTTGTGTTGAGACATACTCTAAAGGGAATAAAGTTGTTCAGGGGCCAAACCAAAGAACAATAAGAAACTTCCATCACAGTTATGATCTGAACATACTACAGGTGAAAATTTATTTAAAAAAAAAAAAAAAAAAAAAAGAAAAGAAAAGAAAGAGGGAAAAGTAACCACTATATTACTTCCCATTTGTTTGGTTTTTTTTTTTTTTCAAAGCCTCTGTCTTCTGTGTGGAAAACTTGGTGAGCTGTACTTGTGTGACTAATTGGTAAATACACAGGTATTTCATGTAATGCAATCCAGTGAAGGAACAGATGTGGGCTTAGAAGAATGGGTTTCAGGAAAACATCGTTTGGAAACAAAAACAAATTATATATTTGGAATTAGGCTCTTGGTGAGTAAATGTCTGAAACAGAGCAACTGTACATCAGTCTTCCTTTGCACGTATCCATTGGTGGTGGGGGTGGTTGGCAAAAGATAATGGATTGGGAGAGCGAGCTAGGGCTCCTTGAGTTGTTTCTGTTGGAAGGGTGTGGCAGCTTTTTCCTGTAGGGCAGGGCTCATTCAGGTCAAACAACATGGACAGTACTATGAACCAATTTCTGGTTGAAATAATGATGATATTATTTCTGGTGAGTCCTGGCTAAATTATACTAATTTTAGCTTGAGCTCTGTGACTTTAGAGTTCTTTATCAGGTTAAGTGATTTCAGAAACAGCAAGCAATGGTGGGGCAACTGTCTTGTTTCCTCAGTGGCTTTGATAAACTTTTTTCCTGCCTAAATAGTCAGCATTTCAGAAAATGTACAAAACTGTTCTGTTTTAGATACAGCTTTCAACTTGTTTAATATTGATGGTCTAAACCGTGATTCTGTTGCTGTCATCTTTTACACAGATTCTTTACTTTGCTTGCTTCCAATTTTCCAGAGGTTAGGGCTTTGTTGGGCAATTGCAAATATCTAACACATTCCAAACTGTGTAATATGAGATATGCTAAAGAGTAAGTTATTGACTAAGGGAGAGGGAGGAAAACATCCTGCATACCCCAAGCATACTAAGAGCAGTGGTGTGGCTGCTTTCCTCTGGCTACAGCACAGAGCATTCTCAATCCCCTCTTTAATGAAGAACGAAATGCAGCAAAACATCAAGAATGTTGATATAGGCCACCTACTTCAGTAGTGGGACTGCAAACAGGGTGGATTTATTGAATGGAGGGTCTTTTATTGATTATTCCACACAAGTATTTATCAGATTCGGAGTGGACTCTCTATATGTGTGTGTATGTGTTTAAGTTTGGAGGGCGAGCAGGGAGTGCCACAAGGTAAGTTAGAAGCTGCTGTGAATACCGACACCCATTATAAGAAAAGCCCCGTTGATTTACAGTTAGATTTCACTATTTGTTACCTTGATCACTGGCAGAATAGGACAGGCTTGGGTAGCTAGAGACCCGAGTGTTTACACGTATGAAGGATTTCTGTAGAGATAGAAAATGAATCCTGGAATGTAGATGCATACTATGTCTGCATGAGCAAGCAGTGCATCCCACCTAGCACGAGTAGCTCACTTCCCACATGATATGTATGTCAGAGGTTTTAGTTTTGTCTGCTTGTCTAGTTTATGAACTGGCTGCTCATCGCATCTGGAGTGCATGTTAGCAATCCATCTTCCAGTTTTGATGTCTTCTGGATGAAACAACATGTATTCTGAAACCTCTCTGCACTGTGAACCAAAATGTGGTAAGTGGAGAAAATAAGGAGACTCACTTCAAAGGTGTGCTCCCGGTTCAAATTAAACCAGTGGTGTGCATATACCTGTGGGAACTTTTTTTCATGAACACTTAACATTCTTAAGTTTGTATTTTGAAAATACAAGAGTAGAGAGTGTGCTTTCCTCCCACTTAACGCCTTTTACCATCTATTGCTGAAACAAATGTTGCTGTCTGTGTAGTAACTCTTCCTACCTAAGAACAAGCGCTGCTATAGTATTAACTTCTTGCCCTGATTGATAACTTATCCTACTGTTACCAGACTTGTAAACACAGCAGAAGTAACATTGTATGAAGGCAGGGGAAGGAATAGGAAGCAGATTCTTTGTTAGATCTTTTTAATCCTGATTCTGATACATCTGAGAGTAGGTCTAGAATCTATTTCAAAATTTGCATGGACTGTACTGGAGCTACAGTGATAACGTGGTTAGATTTGATTAAAATATAGTGACCCAGCTCCCAGCCAAGGGAAGAATTATCTAATTGCAATATTCTGAACTGTAGAAATCAACATTTGTTTTGCAAATATCAGAAAGCAAATGGTGTGCCCATGTCTGAGCCCATTTTTCCTAATGCCTATCTTTCTCTTTTGCTTGTTTGCAGGGGAAATGATTAAGTAAGTTCAGGTACGTATCTCTGATCAGGGGATGCATAACAGATGAGTGCCCAAAAGGCAAGGAAATCTAGAAAACTGGGGAAACACCTGTTTGGGAGCCAAGTTGTTAGCCATTAGTGAGCACTAATGCCCTTTGTAATGTTGCTAAGCATTTGCAAGGATAGGTTTAATTTTGAGTAAAGGTCTAGAACTTTCAAAAATCTCTATTAGATTTCATGAGGGAGGAAAGGAATTGTTTTTGGCCTGCCTAATGGAGAAACAGGTACAGTAGGCAGGAAGAGATGCCTAACTCTATGCCTTGATTGTATTCCAATAGCATGATCTTTCCTTTAAGCCTGTAAGTTTTCTTACACCTTATACTGTTTATTGAGAAAGGGGAAATCTATGCTGGCTCTGACCAGGCAGTTCTTGGAACTATGAAATAAGAGGCTTCTTGTTTAAGGGATTGGACCAGGGGGAGAGGAGAAGGGGTAGTGGGGAAGAAGAAAATTCCCTGGACAAACAAACCATGTACAGCTGTCTGGGTTTCCTTCTCCTCATTTCTCTTACTCTTGTGACTTGATTTCAAACCCATCTCCCTGCTGACAGACAAAAAGATGATATTAGTGGGAGATCAAGGGAGGGTAGGTGGTGTGACATGTATTACCCCTCTGTGAGCGTGTGTGTGTGTGCATATATGTGTTTCAAAGGCCTGTTTCTCTGGGCGTGATACAGATGACTAAGACAGCAAGCGAGCTCAAGTCAAAGGCTCTCAAACAAGTTTAACAAACAAAACAGGATTATGTAACTGGGCTGGTACGTGACGACTTGGAGAACTGTAATTACCTCCTAAGAAAACCTACCACATATGCAGAGAAATCTAATTATCATTTTCCATCCTCTTCTGTGTCATCTTAGACAGCTGGTCTAGCAATACCATTTGATCTTAAATGGGAACATTAATGTATTGCAGCCCCAATCATTTCTCTATTAAGAACAATATTAAAGAAAGCAGAATGAGGAAAAAAAAATAGGCTAAGTACTGAAAACCTATTAATCTGAACCTCAGTAGTTGTGCAACTTTGTGTTGAATTTTGAAGATAATAAAAATTCCCATGCAACTACCTAGGACAAAAGACAAAACAGATTTAGTCTCAGATAAAGCTTCTGACGTGTTTACCTGTCTTTGGTAAGCTTGCTTTGTTTTTGTGGAAAGGGACTATGCTTCCTCCCCAGGAAACTTTGGGGAGTTTGGCAGAGCATTTGCTGAGGTACCACACACAAAGGACTTGATAGAGGAAAAGAGAGTGTTTGTACAGTGATGAGGAGCTATCTGAAAGGGAGAAACAAGGCTGGTGGGCTGCTAGGCAAGGTCAGGTTAGTAGTGTCCTTTGCCAAAGAACTTTGCAGGTTATGGAGGGCTTGGGGGAGATACGAAATAGGAAGTAGGGAGAACTCAACATTTGAAAGTACCTGAAATGATTTTATTAAATACAATTTAATCCCAAATACCGAGTTCCAAGTTCAGGTAATACAAGTTGCACATGTTTCAATTTGCTGTGTTTGAGGGGCTGTGGAAAAGGCACATAGAAACCATTGCAGAGGCCAGGAAAGATAATATTAGTCAAGAATTTTTAAAAGATGTTACACAGCACTGATGGGCTGTCCTCTGCAGTACTGAGGGGGGTGAGGAGTTAGGGGGGACAAGACCAAAAAACCTAGTTATTTCAGCCTATAGGAAATCTATTTATCAATCTAAGTAATGCCTCCTGCATGGAATTGTTACACCGGGGCTGCAGCTTTTTTATTTTACCCAAATAATGCCGAGGCTTTACCGCTGCACCTGTTGAGTTGGCCGAAACAGCCCATCCCACGCACGATTTGGGAGCTGGGAAAGGCAGGTTCTTGGCTCCGGCGCTGCTCTCCCAGCCGAGGCAAGTCATTTCCTGGTGCTCCTGG
>NW_010295439.1:0-823 GCF_000700745.2 Antrostomus carolinensis
ACCCCAAAACCTACTGGGAGGGAACTGGGGGACCCCAAATCTATTAGGAAGGGACCCCAAAACCTACTGGGAGGGAACTGGGGAACCCCAAACCTACTGGGAAGGAACTAGGGGGTCCCTAAACTTACTGGGAAGGGACCCCAGGGACCCCAAAACCTACTGGGAGGGAACTGGGGGACCCCAAATATATTAGGAAGGGACCCCAAAACCTACTGGGAGGGAACTGGGGGTCCCTAAACTTACTGGGAAGGGACCCCAGGGACCCCAAAACCCACTTTGAGGGGATCTGGGCATCCCAAACCCCTGGAGAAGGGGACCCCAAACCCCCCAGGGACCCCAAAACCCACTAGGAAGGGACCCCAAAGCCCCCAGGGACCCCAAAACCCACCAGGGAGAGACCTGGGGACCCCCAAACCCATGAGAAAGGGACCCCAGGGACCCCAGGGACCCCCAAACCCACTTTGAGGGGATCATGGCACCCCAAACCCACAGAGAAGGAGACCCCAAAGCCCCCAGGGACCCCAAAACCCCTGGCCTCCACCACCAGCTGGGAGCAAGGTCAGGGGACCCCAAAGTCTTCCCTGCACCCCTAAATCCTCCCAGCGACCCCTGAAATCTTCCTTGCACCCCTAAAATCTTCTTTACACCCCCAAAATCCTCCTTGCACCACCAAAATCCTCCCAGCACCCCCAAAATCCTCCCTACACCCCCCAAAATCCTCCCTGTACCCCCAAAATTCTCCCAGCACCCCCAAAATCTTCCCAGCAACCTCCAAAATCTTCCCAGCAACCCCCAAAATCCTCCCAGCACCCCCAAAATCCTC
>NW_010295440.1:0-24148 GCF_000700745.2 Antrostomus carolinensis
AATGGGCTGCACATCTCCTTCTATCCTTCCTGTGTGCCAGTGGAAGAGCACCTGGGTGCTGGAGTTTTCGCTGAGGAGTAACTGTGCCATCCCTGCCCTGGGCCTTTCCGGTCACAATATTGGGTGTTTGGGAAGGGTGGACCAGCTTCCTGGAACTAAACTCCCATGTTGGTGCAGATCTCATCTAACTCTCTCTTCTGCTAGGTCCATCTACGCCAAAACCCACCATCCCCTCACCAAGTACTACAACACAGCCTCCACACACGCCATCAACACCAAGACCCACACCGAGCTCAGGTACTGATGCATCCAATCCCCATCTTCTACACCAAGACCCACACCGAGCTCAGGTACTGCCATGCCCAATTGCCATCTTTAACTGCTTCTGCAGAAGTGTTCGTTTTGCTTCCTCCAAAGCCCATGGCCATGGGATGCAGTGGCTGTTCTGAACGGGCTGCACGTCTCCTTCTGTCCTTCAGATATGCTGATCTGAGAGCAGCTGAGATTTTGCTGAGGATTTACTGTGTGATCCCTGCCCTGGGCCTCTCTGGTCACTATGTTAGAGTATTTGGGAAGGGTGGACCAGATGCCTGCAACAGAACTCTCATGTTTGCATGGATCTTCTCTAACTCTCTCTTCTAGGTCCATCAACACCAAAACCCACGGTCCCCTCTACCAGCACTACAACACAGCCTCCACGCACACCATCACCACCAAGACCCACACCGAGCTCAGGTACCTTTGTTTCCCATCCCCATCTCTTACTGCCTGTCGTAACTGCTCTGTTTTCTTAAGCCAAGTCCCACAGCCAAGTGACAATGTTTTTATACTGGAGGGACAGAGCTTATTCCTGCTCACCCAGTCATACTGGTGCCACAGTCCTTTCTTGCTGGGAGTCTTTCTGTGTACTAACTATTTAAGTCCTGCCCTGGGTCTCTTTTGGCACTGTGTTGGTGTTTTTGGTAACAGTAAACCAGTTGCCTGATCTCTATCTCATATCTCCTTTATTGCCATGTCCATAAATATTTAAATTGCCCTTTTCTATGGCACCTTTCCACCTGTTATACAGGTGTTATTGTTTTTAGTATTTTGAAACTGGATTTAGCTTCCAAATTCTGGTTTTATTTTGGATATAATCCAATTACACAATCCTGGAAAAGACTGAGTCATTGTGGTTATTGTTATTTTAGTATTTAGGAAATACACTAAAATGTCAGTTTAGATAAGTTTTAACTGGTTCTTTCCTCCAATTTTAAACACTAAGCCCTTTACATATGTCAGCTTGTTATGTACAAGGGATTGCTAGCTCACCTAGTCAGTTTGGATGTCTTCTGGGGTTTTTTTGATAATTGTTATGTATGTAATTCCTGGAGTTTTAGTAGTTTGTGTGTAAGCAGTTAAGACTGACATGTAGGCACAACTATAAGTGCCATTAAAAAGCAGTGAAGAGGTAAGAAACTAGTTTCTTTTTGTTGTTGATGATGATAAACGCTGCAAAGTATCTGCAAACTCAATCTGCTAAAATTTTACTGGAAGATTTTTTTTGTTGCAAATTGGAATTTCTTATTAGCACTCAAAACCTTACCCACCTCACACATATGTACAAATGGAGGCACAGACTCTGTACCTCCATTTGTACATATTATCACTGGCTAATTAACTTCATTGTTTTTAAAAGTGTGTAAAGGACATCTTATGTATGCACTGTTCAATAGGAGTTCCATACCTGGTGTGAGTGCAGAACCTCAGACGGCTGGTACTGCAGCAGTCTATTCTGGCTAACCAACCTGTCAAATTTTTTAGTAGATTCTTCTTATTTAGTCAGAAATAGCCTTTCAGACATGGACACTAAACCCTCACTGCTTCACTTTATATAATGGTGTCTTAATAAAAATGCTTTTTTTAATATCAAAGCTTTTTGCTTATATTTCTTCCTCAACCTCTAGCATAGATTTCTGATACATAAGAGTATGGATTATTTATGGGTCCAAAGACAGGAAGCTGGGCTGAGCTTTAGAATGTTTTTGACTGGTGCCATCACTGTTATGTCTGAGCAGCAATTACAATGTAAAACAAAGCGGGAACAAGGCAACTGCAGAAGTCTGGTAGAGATTCAGAGAGAATTATTCTGTCTATTTTTCTTCCCAGGACGTGCTTCCTGCAGTGCTTCTGGGGACCCACATTATAATACTTTTGACCATAGAGTTCATAATTTCATGGGAAATTGCACTTACACCCTCTCCAAAGTGTGCAATGTCTCTGAGAGGCTTCCATACTTTGATGTGTCCACAACAAATGAGCACAGAGGAGCCAACACCAAAGTCTCTTACGTGAAGTCAGTACATGTGGAAGTATATGGCAACCAGATTTCTTTGCTGAAAAACAAGAAAGTGAATGTAAGAAAATACTTGTTTAAAAGACAAATTTAATATTTTTAAACTGACATGTAGATAATAAAATATTTTCTCTGATTGTAGAGTTCATAGCAAACTTTCTCTTTTTATTAGTTAAATGTCCCTCTTTTAATGAGATGTCCAACAAATTTGCTCAGATGAAGTGTTCTTTAATTACTTCCAGTTCCCTTGTGCACAAGATCATATCTTTCACCAATCTATTGCTGGTAATTGTAGAAGTCCCAGCAGCCATATACTAACTTTTACAACTTGCTGTACAGGTGAATGGCAGCAGAATTAACCTGCCTATATTTATTGAAAAGAAGATCAGTATTCAAAGCAGTGGTGGATATGTTCTCTTGGAAACTGACTTTGGACTGTGGGTGAGATATGATGGAAATCACTATGCAGAAGTCTCTGTGCCCTCTAATTACAGCGGTCTGCTCTGTGGCCTCTGTGGTAAGTCATAGGCTTAGTCATTTTTTAGTGAATTGTGGAGGCTGGTGATTTCTTACACTATTTTTCTTAGCGTGTCATACTTACTCTACACACAACTAGTCCTGTCAAATGGACTAGAATTTACTTCAGTGAAGAAAACTTGCTAGAAATTTTTAGTTTCTAAGGACTATTACTTAAAAAATTCCTGATAACATGCTATCCATTTGGAATGTTGTGAGGTATAACATTTTATAAAAATAACATTTTTAGCCAAATAACTGTCGCTTCAGTTCGACAGATTAAATTTAGGAAGAATAATTAATTGTGTGCATCTACTCAAGAATTCTGCAAATACATTTTTCTGTTATTTACATTCTGATGTATTTGTCTTTTGTTGGGTGTGAGGAATGCTATATAATTTCATTTTGGGAATCGTAAAAACTTGAGGCTGTTTCTACAGCAGAGAGTAATCTTCTACTGTGTTCTGTAGGAAATTCTGTTGCAACAGGATAGCAAAGTAAGGGTCATAGGTGGCTTATGTAGCTAATGAGGGTAGGAGCTTGCTGGAATTAGTAGTGGCCAGCAATTTTTCATGAGCAATGTTGCTAATGCTTGAACCTGAGCAGGTTTAGTTGGAACAACATTCTGAAATCCAGGTGATTATGAGATGTACTTCAGGATAAAATGGGACTGTAGAAATTACAAGGGTAGCTTGTCTTGTGAGTTTCTGATTATTCTTTGATTTGGATCACCTGAAATTTCCTAGTTCAACTATCTCTCCATGAGTTTTTCACACTTTCAATTCAGGACATCTACCTAAGAATATAATGGTGCAAATAACACCATTTGATTTTTAGTCCAACATTCTACATGTAGGATCCAAGAAATTAGTTAGGGGTTTTTTTTTAGCTAACCAATTCTTTCTTGTATGCAATGTGATTTAGTTACATAAAATTGCTTCAAGTCCACAAATCTCTGAATGGCATCTCTTGTCAGTGGTCAAAGTCTGAAACACAATTGAGCTCTTCTTATTTTGCCCAGTACATATTGATGTTGTATATGTATTCTCCCTAGTTCATTGTAGTGTATTTTACAGCCTGAAACCCAGGTTTGTTCTACAGGTGTGAACTTCATGTGTCCCATAAATCTCTTTTTACCCTCACAGGTAATTATAATGGTGATCCAAATGATGACAACATAAAGCCCAATGGTGACATTGCAAGTGGTTCCACTGATCTTGGACAAAGCTGGCTTGTGCCTGAGAATAACACCATGTATGTATATTAATTTAATCACATGACATTTGCTAATCAAACTCTATAAAATCAAACATCCATCCACTCACTGGCTTTGGCATCCAGTACCATTTTACATCTTCCAACTGACCATTAGGAGTAGGCAGCTACCCCTTTACAGTAAACAGGGAATGAGAAGAAGGCCTGTGTCCTTTAAGTCCTGTTTTCCAAAGCAGGAACTGTCTGCTAAGTGTGATGGGGGGATGGGACTTCAGTCTAGTTCCCTGCTTAGAAAGCATAACTGATTGGCTCCCATAGGTCTTTTTTCAGCTAAGAATAAGCTTTTGAATAGCCCAGAAGGCATCAAAAAGGGAGTCCATTCAGAGATAGGGCTGACATCAGCTTTTCAAATAAGCTGGATAAAGTCTTGTGACTGTAATAAAAGACACTCTGTTGTGCAGGGTTGTCACGTGTCCATCTTCCACTGAAAATCTGATAGTAAGAGATGTGAAACACATACTTGATTTTGCTTGCTTTCCCCAGATGCTCCAGTGGGACAGATGAGCAATGTGATCCTGTGCTGGAGAGTGAAGCAAAGAAGAACACAGCATGTGGCATGATCACAGACCCAACAGGTAGTATGTTGGTAGCTCTCTGTGAGCCATGTGATGGAGCACTTCATAGCTTGTGATGTCTCCTCTCTATAGTCTGTTGTTCTGAGCTGACATTAGAAGTGTATAAAACCTACAGTGTGAATGGCCAACATAAAACTCATAGGCACTTGGTCAAGTTATGTCAACCATTAAGATAGTGCCAATGTGTCCATGAAGATTATCTGAGAATGTGTCCAGGAGCCATAGCTGCTCTTTGCTTTATAGTGACTTGCACTCTGCTTGCTAAAAGAAATAGGTCAGAGGGCACTGTCATTGCATGTGTTACAGAGACTTCATCTGAAATTCTGTAGATATTCCCTGCATTGGAGAACCCCTGCAGTTGTCTGGAATTAGTGGCTTGCTTAGCCAGCAACTCTTAATTTATGTAAGCTATGTTGTAGTAATCATGCAAAAAGAAGAGAACCTGGTCCAGAAGGCCAAGTCTCATTGTGCATGCTCCGTTTCAAGTGTTAACTTATTACAAAGTTAGCCTGGAGCGCTCACAACACATTTGCTGTAACAGAAAATAGATGGTGGTGGTGATCTTATAATTCTCAAATTTTTTTTTATCCTTTTGTATGTATATCTTTCTTGATTTACACAGGAATCTTCAAGGATTGTCATACCAAAGTGCCTCCAAAGAATTTCTTTGACAACTGTGTTTATGACATGTGTTTCACTGATGGACAGGCAACATCCTTATGCTACGGACTGCAGGCCTACGCTGAGTCATGTGTCAATGCTGGGGTATGCATAGAGTGGAGGAATGCTACTCTTTGCCGTGAGTGTCATGACTTATAAATATCTATTCTGGATTTAAACTTCAAAAGTATGCACATTCTCCTCTATCTTTTTCATGCATGTTGTTTCACTTTATGTAATGTTTTGAGTATAGCCTATCTTCTGTCATGTCTTGAGCCTGCTTCAGTTTCAGTACCATTCCAGTATTTGTATAAAACACTAATTTTTTTGAACATTTAGATGCATGTAGGTCTAATCCTTAAAGTTTTGATAATTTACTATTTGTTTCCTGGAAAAGTTTGATTACATTCAACTGTATCTTGTGTGAGCTTCTGCACTGGGGAAATAACCGTTGCTTTGCTCCGCTGGAAATCTACAATCCTCAGTGCAAGCAGAGCTGGTAGTCCTCCATACACAAGTGCTTATTGATGGCTAGTTAAAAAACTAGTTTAATAAAAGACCTTGAGAAACAGCTCTTTCTAGTAAGTTTACAAGTATTTCTCTATAAAGCAAAGAAATCGAGTATTCTCACCTATCTCCTGATTAATTATGTTCAGAATGACTTGGTTAACTCTATCCCAGCAAAACCAGGACAACTCAAAAGGGCAAAATAATGATAAAAGTTTTCTTGATGTTTTCATTATTTGCTCCTGAAAATATACAAAACTTTGCCTGACACTGGCGAGTGCTGCGTACAAAGGATTTTCTTGCAGTGTGAGATGGGTGGCTATTGGTAGAGGTGGGTAAGACAGGTGGGACACTCTGCACTCCACAAAGCAAGTAAAACATTGTGGGCTCACTTTGAGGGTAGGTTTGATGTGATCATACAGGACTAGTTGTGCTTGGTTCAGTAAGCCTTTGTCTGCAGGACATAAAGTCACTCCATTAAGGGAATAGAAGAATCTCTTCAGGTACCAGCTGATATGGCCCCATTACTGTAGTTAGTATTTGGACATCTGTCATATATTTAAAAATAGAACTAAAAATCAGACTTCGTCTTTCACTGAGACCCCCTGAGGAAAATATATTATACTGTCACTCCCCTGCTTATGGTAGAATTGGGCTTCTGCCACTCACAGCACACTCCCCAGGGAAGATATTACATTTCACAGAAATCCTGAAGCATTTGTCTATTTATATCCTCTAAAAAAAGCCTAAATACTATTTCTGGCTAGATTCTGTGATAAATCACTACATATGACTCTCATTTACTTCTGTCCCAACAACAGTATCTCTTAGTCCTATCAGGCAGTTACAGCCAGCACCTCCAGTCATCTAGCTAGAGTACTTGTCCTTTGTCAGGTTCTCAATTGATTTTTTTTTTTTTTAATTACTGATGGAAGGAGCACTTGAGATTCAGTCCTCCTAATGTGACTGAGTCTTCTCTATTGCTATAATCAAACCATAGATATTTAGATCCTGGGCTATGGCTTCAGATCATGGAGTCTGGATGTCCATAGTTTTAATCTGATTTGGAGGCTTAGAAGCTTGTTTCTTGCTCTGTCTTCTTTTTATATATTAATTCTCTGAGCTCTGCCCTCCCAGGTCTGACTTACTGAGTGCTTTAAAGCCATTCTAAAGTCACAGTAATTCTTTTTCCAAACTGAGCAGCTCCCAGAATCTCTCAATGGGTTTTTTTATGGTTTAGTTTCAATGCAGAGCTAATCGTTGATCACATGGAGAAAAAAAAAAAAGGAAAAAAATGTGAAAATCTGTAGTGAAACCAGGACATGAGTGATCTTATTTTTTTTCTTTTTCTCTCTAGCAATGTCCTGTCCTGGAGGCAGCATCTACAAAAGCTGTGGTACAAGATGTCCCTCTACCTGTTTGAACCTCTCAGCAGTTGATTTCTGCAGTTCCTTACCAGTAGAAGGTTGCTTCTGTAAGGAAGGATATGTTTTGAGTGGAGACAAATGTGTGCCAGAAAGCAGCTGTGGTTGTGTTGATGAAAAAAATCAGTATCACCAGGCAAGTTAACTCAGATATTTTAAGAAAAACAAAAAACAAAAAAACCAAACAGAGGATTTCATTCTTTATCACCATAAGAGAAAAAAAATGTTAATAACACTAACGAAATTATTATTTACACCATTAATAATAACAAAATAGACCCACTTTGCCAGCCTTCTTGATCTATGAGCTGTGTGGTTACAATTGCCCAAATGATCGTATATCATGTACATTCAAAGTACATACTAGTAATTTGATTGTTACGGTATTAACTTCTGATTTATCTTATAGTATGTACTTCTACACTCTTTTTTTCTGCTTAGCTGGATGAAAGCTGGTTCACCAGTTATCCCTGTACTGAACGCTGCACCTGCAAGGCTAATAACAACATTGTATGCACACCCTGGGAATGTGGAGTCCGAAAATTCAGGATGGTGTGCTGGGCTGTCATTCCAATGGTAAGTCCTGCCTGAAAATGTTTCTCCATGTCAATTCCATAGTTAGATCCTTCTTCTTCTATCTTTATTACAAATATCTTTTAATATATGATGGCAAAGAAGTCCCAACTGAATGCTGCTAGTTATAAGAAATGAAAAGCCATAGTGATCTGTCTTGCAAGCACAGATCCCCTTCTTTTGTGGTGGATACCAACAAGAACTGCTGCCCAAAAGCTTGCAAGGTCACTTGAGTTCCTTCTGTCTTGATAATACAAAATCAAGTCCCACATCACCAGTGCTACAAGCTCAAAATTTGTGAATAACTGAGATCAAATCATAACTGCAATAGCATATAGAAATGTATTAAGAGGTTCATTTGCTACCAAGTTGCCAGCTTGTACATGATTTGCAAATTTAGGAGATGCTTTCTGTAAATTTCTTATTTCCAAATAAATGTCATTGGCATGAGATACCTCTGTGAATGTGTGCCCACATAATAATGATTAGGATTAAGTTGCTGCACTAACGCAAACATCTTTGGTCAGTTAAGTCCATGGTGAAATCTAGTCCAAAGTTCTTAGATTATTTTTGTACCTTCAGGCCAAGGAACATGTCAAGTGGCAGGAGATCCCCATTATTTCACTTTTGATGGAATGAGGTACACTTTTGTGGGTACCTGCACCTACACCTTGGTTGACGTTGTCAACACCAACAGTATCATTCCTATAACCATCCTTGGCAAGAATGAAGACAGAGGACTAAGAGGGGCCACATACCTGAAAGAAGTCTACATAGATGTGTATGGTGTACGAATCACCCTTCAGAAAAGCCAAGGAATCCTGGTAGGTGGTGCTGCTGCTTTTTATTCTGACAAGAAGTATCTTAAAATTAGCTCACTACAGTAGCTGTAGGAAAAAGGATTGTCATGCTTCCTAAGGAATATGTACACATATGCTTGTGGGCACCTCCATTAACTGGATATCATGGGGAAGCATAATTTCTCCCTAGTTCACAAGGCTTCTGGCTTGGGTTAACTGTTCTATTGTCCGTATCTTGGAGATGGAGCCCAGAGCCTCCAGACTGGAGAATTGTTGCTCACTGACAAATTGGGCTCGCTACTTCAGTGGCTGTTGTCAACCCAATCGCCTATAGCTAGCTAAGAGCAGAGGAAAAGCAAGTCATACTGTATTGGTCTAGAATAGCACAAGGATCCACAGCAGTCCAGAGGCAGGGAATCCACCCTATGGGTGAGTAAGAGCTTGCTCACTACCAGAGATCTTTCCAACTCCCTGTTAAAGGCACAGGCTACCAGTCCTGCCCAGCTCTCCTAAGCTAAAAGGCTGATTCCTTAACCCATAGTTGGAATACACAATGGTGGAAGTGTAAGGGAGCTAAAACTGTCATAGAGGAATCTACAGCACTGCAAGGAATATAGATTGTGAGCAGAAAATCTTTCATGGAAGAATGTCCATACTGAAAAATTACATGTCTCTCCAGTTGAACAATGAGAGGGTCTACACTCCAGTGGAGAACCGGTTGCGAGGTGTGTCCATTGGAAACGTTGGCAGATTTATAGTAGTGGAAACTGACTTTGGTGTGATAGTGAAATATGATGGCAATCACCATCTGGAAATCACCCTCCCGCAGTCTTATTTCTCAAAGGTAAGATTTTGTATGTAAACATCTGGCACTGTTTCAAAACCACTGCTTTGTGCATTTATATTTAATTTCTTTTATTCCTGTTTTTTGCTATTGCATTTTTTCTTTGTAGATGTATTGGAACACATGTCATTTTTTTCCTTTCTATTTTTTTATCTTGACAATAATTTACTTGTGTTCCAAGGGCGTAGTTAGAGAAAATGACCTGGCTAGGAGAATATATCCAGTTTATAAAACCAAACTCCTTGAAGCCTTAGGGAACCATGGATTTACTTCAGGTTCTATTTTATTTCCCCATGGGTGACAGACACTAGTGAGTATGTCTGAAATGTCTGGTACAAGACTGATTCTTGGTGGTGATTTGGTCACATCATTTTATAGGCGATGAATAAGAAGTTATTGAGGAAGCTGATGTGGAAGGGATTGTGCTTAGAATATGGTTCTTGTTCATTTGCAGGTACATGGCATGTGTGGTAACTTCAATGATAATCGTGATGATGATCTGTCTTTGCTCAATGGTACACTCGTCAGTGTCCCACAGTTTGGAAATAGTTGGAAAGTGGAGGAAGACAGTGATGAAGGGTAAATGTAACTTCTTTTTGTACCTTCCATCTTCCTTTGGGAAACAGTCTCCTTTGAATTATTTTGACTGTTTGCTACTTTGTAAATTATAAGCAGTGTATATGAGACTTTTCTTCAATTTGAAGCTCAAAGAAAAAAGCCATCACCACAGGAAACCACGGCACAAGCCAAAGGGAAACCACAAACATTCTATTGAGCTATGTACACACTTGGGGACTTAGGCTTTCAGGAATTCCACAGACTGTCATAGCCTCTATTTATTTTACATTGCAAATACCTAGAGTAGGACGATGGTGTTGGGGAACAGTGAGGGCCAGCTGCTCCCTAAGGGACAGGGAGCCAAGTGTGATAACACAGCTGGGAGAAAAGTGCCCTCAACAGCTTGGGCCCATCCTACACTACTCGAGCAAGGCAAGCAGGGCAGGCCCAAGGATAGAAGCCAGGGTCAGCCAAGAGTCCAGATCACCACAGAAGTTTTCAGTGACAAGAGAGGTTTGAGGTCAAGCTGGGAAGTCAGTCCTCTAGTCAGGGTCAAGTTCAGTGAGAGTAATGAGCATCAGACACAGCACAGTGATTGCCAGGCAGGTCTACTTCTGCCTCATCTTTCATTTATAGACAGAAAGAAGACTGTAGCCTCTAGCATTATTTAATACCTTTCAGTAGAAACAAACTTTTCAGTTTCAGTCTGTCTTATATATGCCTTTGAAACTTAAACACAGCTGTGTCTGTGCTTTCATACAGTTGTTTATCAGACTTAAGAGAAGACGATGTTCCTCCTTGCACTGCTGAGAATAAACCAGTCATTGAAAGCCAGTGCAATGTCCTGAAATCAGACAAATTCAAAGCATGTCATAATCTAGTCAACCCTGAAGACTTCATACAGATGTGCATCTATGACATGTGCCGGTATGATGGCATGAAGTCTACTCTCTGTGACATAGTTCAAGTCTATGTGGACACCTGCAGGAATTATGGAATCACCATCAAATGGAAGAATAGCACATTCTGTCGTAAGTGCACAAGCTAATGAAAAAACTGAAATGTGGATGGCTGATAGCATGAAAACAAATTAGCATTATTAGATGAACAAGTTATATAAAAGAAAATTAAACCCAAATTCTCACAAAATGCAATTCTATTATTATGTTTTTATGACTCCATTGTTGCACTGAGCTGTGTTCAGGTTGAGCTAAGTCCAGTGATAACTCAGGACTAGACAAGTTATGGATAGTAATGTGGAGTTAGAATGCCTTCAGTATCCAAATGAGTGCAATGAGATACTGCAATGAGCCTAAAATGGAGAAATAATATAACCAGAAGACTAAAACAAAGTGAGATACTGTGTTAGGACACTGGGCTCAATGCAACTCACTGTGTTTTGTATGAAAACTGGCAATAAGGCCAGTTGCATATTAAGGGCCACATTCTCCAATTAATTTCCAGTGTATGTGCCCCCCCACTCCAGCCATTCAAGCTAAAAACAAATTATGTAAAAATGAGTAAAGATTACATAGTGGTTTTCTTTTTGTTGTTTTTTTCACAATCTAGTATTACATTGTGGAATTAATTATCACATGATGTTGTGGAGGACAAAACAATTAACTGGTTAAAAAAGAGGACAGATGCAGGTTGAATAGGTCCATCAGAAATTCATAGTTGCCTCCTTGTCATGAGTGGAGAAAAATACTGGACAAACGAACCCTTTGTCCTGCTGTCCTGCTGTCCTGCTTCCTGAACTGTCCTCTTGTGCATCTCCAGTCACTGGCAGAATTAGGGTATAGAGATAGATGAATCCTCATTCTGACAATTAATATCTGTTGTTCTTGCATGTGTTTATGTCTGTGGTTAATCTAGATATACCCCTGTTTTGCATCACTGGAGGGCTGAACATTCAAAGGAATTTTCATTTCTAGCAGTGCTCAAAGAGGCATTTGCAGCTGAAATGGAATACTGAATCTGAATTATCTAGTGCCAGGTGCCACCAGTTTGGGCATACCTGTAATAGAACCGAACCAGCAGCTCCAGAGAGGGTTCTCTGTTTTGGTTTTGTTGTTTTTTAAAATGAAATATACAAAATCAAAACTGATTGATCATAAAAACCAGCTATTAAAAGGCAATTCTATACTACCATTTCATAGGCCAAGTTGTATCTTTCAGGCAGGCACATGTGTTTGCAGGGCACTTTCTAAATGTATTTAATAACACTGATTCTGTTCTCTTCACCCACACAGCATTGCCCTGTCCATCCCACAGCCATTACACAGACTGTGTCTCCACCTGCCCATCAACATGCAATGACATTTTTGCCTCTTCCCTTTGTGAGAAGACAGAAGAGTGCACAGAGGGCTGTGAGTGTGATAATAATTATGTGCTCAGTAATGGCAAGTGTGTACCTCTGAGCAATTGTGGCTGCAGGGATGATGACAACAATTACTACAGTGTAAGTATTTCGTCTGTGAAGCAAATCTCTGGCTGCAAAACCTGTAGAAAGTTGGTCCCCTGTCCATCTGAATGAGAGAGAGAAAAGTCTTCAAGGCCTACCTCTTAAATACCTTTTATCTGATTAGTAAAAGCTGTAGATATTAACTTAGATATTAGGAGGAGCAGGAGCCTGGCACTTCACACCTGAGGCCAAAATTGAGGTATATTCAGAACTAGTCAATTGATCAGTTATTCAGACAGTCTGTCCTAGTCCTGCTTTATGTTGAAATTCTTCTGTCAAAGACAGTAAGATAAATGGACTGGGATACCCCCTCCCAGGCTTTTGGTGAGACTACACCTGGATTGAGCAGATGTGGAATCACCAACTTGACAGATTCCACCCAGCCAGCCCCTACACCCTTTGCTATTGAACTTTTATTGCATTGCAAAACTGAGCACCTTGGTAACATATTATTAACACAACTTGTGTCCAGGCTGGCGAGACCTGGATAACTCCACACTGCACCAAAAGATGCCAGTGTCAGAACAACGGTGTCATCAAATGTAAGAGCTACAGCTGTGAGTCTAAAGAAACCTGTGTGATCAAAAATGGAAAATACAAGTGCAATCCAACAGGTATGTGTGTGTTACAGGTATAATCTAACAGGTGTTCCATGAAGGCTGCAGAAGGAGGAGGGATGTTGATGTCCATTCTTTCTTCCATGGCACTTCCAGTCTTTTCCACAGGGAAAGAAGGCAGCCCTGACAGTGCTATCGATGACACATTATTGAACACAAAAAGGCCTCAGCTCTCAGATAGAAAGTGCCAATACAAGACAGACAATTTGTAGAGGGAAGTGGAACAAGAGTTTGAAACTGTATTTACATCTAGAAATTTCACATTAAGTCTGACTAGTTTAAATTAAAAAAAGAAACAAGATTTGCACTGCATCTGACAAAAACAAAACTCAGATATGTCTGCAAATCTTTGGCAATGATCCTGGTTTTTTCGTTGCATGTTGATTTGAGAACTGAAAAAAAAAAAAAAAGGCAAAACAGAACAAAGCAGATCCGAACAGATACATAATAGGCCAGTCAGAGAACCTTGGTGCTTTTCATTCAATAGTTGCTTTGGCTAAGCAAAGTTAATTCTCTAGGTAAATTGGATTGTTTAGGAGATAGCCTGTTGCCTAGTGACTCTACACTTCAATTTTTGAATAATAGTATGGCATAAGTCCTATTGTACTGATGATAAGTACAAGAGCATAATGCAAATCCAAGTTCCCTGTGCTCCATTTTGGCAAAATACCATGGCAGAGGCACCCCAGCAGTCTTAAAGAAAGCCTTGGTCCTGGGATAATGGTTTGTTCTGCACTCAATGATGATGGAGAATACTTAGAGGATAGTTGCTCCATCTGATTGTTAGATCTAGTTAATCCAATGATCAAATTAGTAACCTCAGAAGAAACCAATGTGACAGCAGTGAGACAGCTAAAATTAGACATTGCTTTTCATGCTGTAATAATTTTGTAGCAACACATTGCTGAGGATTATGAAACCGACATCTCAGCCCACTGCAAGCCACACTGTGTAGCAGAATTATTCCTCTACAGAGGACCAATGCACACAACTTGGTCTTTATAAAGTCTACAAACCCTAATGTTCTGTTTCAGTTCAGTTGGTTTGCACTGGTTCTCAGCCAAAGAATGAGTTTCTCTGGCCATGTCTCCATTTGAGTGCCCATTCACCAGGCTGATGCCTGAGTACCCATCTTTAAGTGACCCGTATGCTAGCAGCAATCATTTTTATCTAACTTATGTTAAAATGATTCATGTTTAGGATCTGGCACATGCACATTCAGATTGGAGAGTAATGAAGCTCTTCCCCTTTAGGTTTTGGGAAATGCCGGATCATGGGCGATCCACACTACATCACCTTTGATGGTCTGGTGCACCACTTTCAAGGGAAATACACATATATTCTGGCTCAGACCATCCCCGACCTACCTGATACTCTGACTCAGTTCAGCATTGAAGGCATGAACTACCCTCTCCGTCTAAGTCGACACATTACTTACCTGAAAGAGGTTCTCATCAATGTTTACAATCACACAGTGCGATTCAGGCAGAACAAGCAGCTAGTGGTAAGTCCCTCACTGACTGCAGAGCACAGAGAAAGACTGTCTCTTGGAGTAAAACACCTCTGAGTAACAAATGTCTGTTCTGAAGAATTTAAGCATTAAAGCTAACTATATTTTTACAGCACTGCTACAGAGCAACCACAAATGTGATTTTCATTTGTATTGAATCTTTTTTCTCTATAGCTCTGCAGGATGTAATTCTACTTCAAACAAATAAATTAATAATTAGAGATTTAGGAATAAAACCCCAAATATCCCAAGCTTACAATAAAGCTATACAATTTTTATCAGTGTAAGGGAAAAGTGTGAATTATGCTAGGAAAATTTCATTTCCTTCCTCTTTATTCGTGCATAAGAGCATACATAGCTCATGCATTCCTTTTTAGCTCAATAATAGAAAACTCTTAAGATGACAAGAAAATACAGTGTCCAGATCACTTTCCTTAATACGTGATTTTATGGACTTCAAGAAATTGAATACTGAGGTTTTTACCTGGTTAAATTATATTTATCATAAAACCAGAGAAAAGAAGTGCTCATTTGTAGCATTGACCTGTACTGAAGCCATATTTTAATTTCACCTTTATATGATGAATTTTAACTTTTTTTTTTTTCCCTGTTAGTTGGATGGTGTGAGAGTGAGACCCCCTGCTCATCCTCATGAAGGTATTCGTATATATCAGAGGACAACAAGAATTTACCTGGAGACAGATTTTGGATTATACCTGAGCTTTGATGGCAATCAAAATGCAGGTAAGTGATACTAAGACAATGTGCAGGAATATTTATGCACTGTCTCAAAAAATGTTCTCTTCCCAGAGAAGGTCTAAACCCAAGACAAAATTAGAAATCTTCACCCTTTCAGCCTATGGTCCTTTGTGATACGAACTTTCAGAAAATCAAACCAAAAAGTGTTTCCCAGGAACCAGAAAAAACATAAAACTGGCTTTTCTTTAGCTGGATCCACCTGAACTACTTTTTGTCATGTTACGTAAGGCTCGAGTGATAAAAATGAAAGTAAATCACTTAAAATTGATGATTAAAATGATGGGATTAAGTCTGGATCTGTCCCCTTGCCAGCTTAACCCAGTCACAGGACTGAGGTCCTTAAGCTATACAGCTGTGAGTGCATCCTTTTACATGCCTCCTCTCAAGTCTATTCCAGATAATCCCATTCTTTAGTGTTTCTCAGCAGGACTCTTATGTCACACAACTCATCATATAAGTTGAACCTCTTCTGTTCAAAGCAGACTTACTCCTGATTTACAACAGAATATAGCCCTGTTATTTCTGAGTGCATGGTGAAAGTGCCAGGCCATTTATGCATATGACCATAATTCCAAACCCTAAAATTCCAACTGCAGAAAGAAAAGGTCTGTTTTATAGGAATTCTGTTTCTCAACAAGCAAGTAGACTGTAAGTGGGTGGTGCATTTAGTTTGTTGAATGTAGGCACTAAGCACGCTCGGGTGGTGATGTCATGTTATATAATACCACATTGGCCACAAGAAATTACTTTTTTCATGATCCATGTTGCAGAGCACAGAAACAGTCCTGTGAATACACGTATGAACCTATATGTTCAGGGCTGTGTGCATATCCTATGTGCGACACCTATGTCACATGATGCAACTCCAATCTGAATCATGAAACGTGGTGTTTGGCACTGCTTCCCGCCTCTTCCATGCGCTCATAAGCAAAGATTTCTGTGTAATGTTTTTTTTTTCTTCTGAATTTCCCTAGATATAAAACTGGCCAACACCTACAGAAACAGAGTGGAAGGCTTGTGTGGTGACTTTGATGGGAGATACAGAAATGACTTCACAAATCCAGATGGTGTTTGGGTGAGGAATGTGAATGTATTTGGTGAGAGCTGGAAAGTTCCTCTGAAAAGAACAACCTCCCGTTTCAGGTACTTAATTTTCTACTTGATATCCATGGCAAGCATAGCCACTGGAAGTGGGTGAATTAAGCCATATTTAATACCCAGGAATAACTACCCTGTCTTATTTCTGGTCTTTCTTCTTCCCTTGGCCTGTGTGTAGGGACTTTTCCTGCTCATCACTAAGGTGAACTATCAGTGCCTTTCTATCTAGCCAAAAGAGGCCTGAACTATCACTGCATTATTCCAGTTCAGTATCCCTCTTTGGAGTCACAGCCATTACAACTGCTAGGGCACAGGGATTAAGATCTTTCCCAAATTCATGGTTCCTGGCAAAGATAAATACATCATGTTGTGCTGGATGGGCCTGAGGGAGGGCAAATCCCAGTTCAATGTCATCCTTCCGTCTGGAACATGAAGGTATCTTTGAAATCTATCAAGAAGAATTCACAGTTCCTCCTAGATGAGGTTCTGGAAGACTTTGATTTCTTTACTTTTGTGGTTATCTAGTGTTTTCTACCAGCACACAAAAACTAAGGACATTCTTTTGTATATAAATTAGTGTGATATTTGTGAAATTCTGTGCTAATTAGTCCATACAGAACATGGGAAGAGGTAGATCTTTTCTTCCTTCTCAATTTGCTTTGGAGGTTGCTTAGCCACTAACACAGAACTTTTTCAGCAAGTAAATGGAATTGTATTAGCTGTCAGGTTATAATTTGGCTGCAAAAACTTGTCTGCCAGAATAGTAGAAAGCAGTATGAATTATGAGAACAGCCAAATCCTGGCACTTGAGGCATGCAGACAGTTGATCAGTGAAAGTGAGCATATGTCCAAGAAATACTGGCATATTCCAGATGCATCATTCTGACTTAACATTCAAGCTTTACTGAATAGATTGGATGAAGGAGACATTGGATGAAGCCCCTGTCATGCAGAATTTCCAAAGAGATAATTACAGCTATCCATTTTGATTTAAATACTCATAAATCTCTGAGATGGTAGGAAGTGTTCTAGTACATCTTTTATTTGCTTTATCTATCTACTTCCCATTTTGGGTAAATCATGAGAGAGAAATAAGCTTACGCTTGCACCACAAGGCAGAAGCACTCTTGTGGTGTTACTGAGAGAGTAGTAGCATGAACGCTGGATGTACAGAGAACTGATGGTTTCATAATGACTTCATTTCCAGACGAGATGTCAATTCAGAAGATGAATCTGAGGAGGAACCAGATACAGGGCTCTTCCAAGGCTGCAGTGAAAATCAGCTGGGGCAAGAAAACAAAACTTCTAAATGTCAAATCCTGACTGACTCAAATGGTCCTTTCGTAAAGTGTCATTCTATGGTCTCACCAGATTTCTATTTCACGTAAGTGTCTACGACAAACAGTTGTTCTCCCCATTTGCAAGATCATTTTGGCACTAGTTTGTGACAAGAACTTTGCATCTTCAGTCTCCAGGGTATTAATAGGAATTGAGGATAGTAAGTGTCTTTGGACAACTGGGCCCAGTGATTCCATTATTGATATACTTTAATCCCCTTATTTATTTTTAAATAATTGTGATGATCTGTCTTTTATTAGAGTTCAACTTTTCTGTTAGCTCTAGAAAGTAGCTTTCCTCTTTTCCTAAACAGATAAAGCAGCAGTGTTAAACATTATACCTGTAGACAGAGATTTCCAGTGTGTTTAAAGTTCTCACCCACATTCAGTGTGAATCTGGTACCTAGCTCTATTAGTCTCCTTTTAGCAATTCTAGCTTCATAAAATCTAGCCTTCATGCTATAGCCACAAAGGCTGAAGCTGTTGGTGACAATGAATCTTTCTTGGAGAGGTGCAAAAAACAAATTAGTGAAGAGTATCTTCAAGAAAATTCCCCCCGCTGTGTTTCAAGGCTGCTCTGGCCTCATACATATAGAGTTCCTACACACCTAATTTTAAGCTGTATGAAACTTGTTGATCCATCCCCACATTCATCATTCATCCATCATCAGTCACACAATTGCCAAGTAGCTGTCAGTTTTCTTTAGTTCTACAGTTGTACCTAATAGTTGAAGACAGATAATGCCTACCTCAAAGTCCCTCTTAGCTGTGAGAAGAACGTGAAGGTATCTTAAGCCAAATAAACTGGACCACTGGCTTGCTTCAGTGTATATATCCTGATTTGTAACATAAGCTTACTTTTCTCCTCACTCTACAATTTGGTTGGGCAGCCTGTTGTACTTTCTTAGTGGTTGCCTGATTTTCTGAGGTGCCACATACTTGCAGATCCCATTCATCTCAGATCTCCATGCCTCTGACAATCAGGTCATGGATGTTCAGGTGATAAGCAAAGCTGATCAGGTAGCACTGGCAAATAAACACTGGGTAAAACAGAATTCTGTGTCAATAATCAAGGCATATGGACACGGGGAGGGCACCCATGTATTGAAGGAGGCGTATAGTCCAGCAGCCTAAAAAGTGCTCTGTAAGTTAGATGCAGCCATGCAGGCCCAAAATAGAAGCAGACAGCAAAGAATAACACTGTGACAAGCAGTCAGGTAGCTCTTTACTGCTTTTTCATATATGAATACCTTATATGTTAGCAGCAGCTGCACAACAAACAAACTGAACTTCCCTTAATCTTTGATGATTAAGGGAGTGGAGCATCTCCCTTATGAGGGAGCTGGGTCTCTTTAGCTTGGAGAAGAGGAGACTGAGGGGTGACCTTATTGATGTTTATAAATATGTAAAGGGTGAGTGTCACGAGGATGGAGCTAGACTCTTCTTGATGACAACCAATGATAAGACAAAGGGCAATGGGTGCAAGCTGGAACACAGGAGGTTCCACTTAAACTTGAGAAGAAACTTCTTTACAGTGAGGGTGACAGAGCACTGGAACGGGCTGCCCAGGGAGGTTGTGGAGTCTCCTTCTCTGGAGACATTCAAGACCCGCCTGGACACCTTCCTGTGTAATCTCATCTAGGTGTTCCTGCTCTGGCAGGGGGATTGGACTAGGTGATCTTTTGAGGTCACTTCCAATCCCTAATATTCTGTGGTTCTGTGATTCTGTGCTTCCCAGTCATGTGGCTGGAGTGTTTTTTTTATTCTTCAGTTTTCCTGTCAGCTAGATACAGGAAAATGCAACTAAGAGTCAGGCAGAAAAGCAGCTGAAAGTAAACAATATCAAAGGTATTGGGAATTAACACTTTCCCATGTTGCTCATAGGAGCTGCCTGTTTGATATGTGTGTGGAAGGAGAAGAGGATGCTATCTTATGTCGCAGTCTGGAGGAATACGTGCTGGCTTGTCAGCAGCAAGGAGTCAATATGGGAGGCTGGAGGCAACAGACAGCTTGTGGTAAGCACAGGAAGAACCAGAAAATGTGGTTTCTGTTTAAAGGACTCTCAAAATCTGAGATTTGAGGCTTTTCATAGATGCAACATATATCAAAGCTTCTCAGGGAGTAAAAGTATATTGATTCAGGCTTCAATCACTGTTTACAGTTCAGCATGCACACTTGCTCTTCTGGCCTCTTTTCTGTGTCCCGTGCTGACTTTCACATTTAGACCCCAGCTCAGAAAGCTATTTAGGAAAGCAGAGCTGTCAGCTCCCCAGAACATCAGAAGTTTTGTAAGAGAAACTAATGTCCCCATTCCCAACTGGGCAAAAAAGTTGAAATTTTTGAGACCATCATAAGCCACAAATCTGAAGGAAAAACATTTCATTCCAATCTCATTTTAAATCTACAAAATATACAAATTCTCTTTTTTGCCTGTGAAATTTCGAGATAATTCAGCTGAAAACTCCAAATCTTCCAGACTAAAAAAATGCTGACATAAAACTTATAATAATTTCAATCCTTTTTTTTCCTAATTTTTTTTTCAAGTTGGGAGAATCATCAAACCATACTTCCCCTGCATCACCCCTGGTTAGATGGCCTTGTATTCCTGATGAAACACAGTTCCCAGAGTTATGAAACAGCTCTGGTACTTGCAGGGATGGTTAGTCTGAATGTGTGAGAAGTTATTTGAGATCAGTGAACACCAGGAATGAGAGCACAGCTTACAAATAGCTTTGATGATGCATTTCCTGACTTTGGAGTGCTTTACTTAACAACTTCAGCACTAGTATATATCTGTGCACATCTCTGTTTGTGTGTTCATCATATTGCCTCCTACAAAATGGTAATGTCCTTTGGATGTCAAAGGGTGTTGTGTGAGTAACGCACAGCAGCCTGCTATAACTGGACTCTCCTTATTTTTACAGGTATAACATGTCCTGCCAACAGCAACTACAGCTCATGCATGTCTGCATGCCCAGCATCCTGCAATGACTTGACCAGCCCCTCTGAGTGTGAATCGCCTTGTGTTGAAGGCTGTGAATGTCTCCCTGGTTATATTCTTAGTGGTTTTGACTGCGTGCCTTACAAACAATGTGGCTGCACATACCTTGACAAATATTATGAGGTACAGTCTCTCTGTGGGTCAGACAGCTCCTGCAGCACCAAACAGTATTTTCTTCTGCTAATTATTTGGACAATCTCCTTATTCTCCTCCACATGTAATTTTGCATTAGAAACAAAGAGCAGTTGTTTAATAAAATTCTGGTCTCTGGAGGAAGGGAAGGCAGAGTAGATTGCTTGGTCTGCCTCCGAAACTCTGCCTGCCAGAATACCCAAGGCAGGCACTTAGAGAACGTATATGATTACACTCTGACTTCCACGTTAACTCTTCACCTTTATTAATGCTAAATAATAGACTCATAGGCTCTAAAGTTTAAGACACACCAGTTACAGAGAAATTCTGTGAGTCCCTCTCCTCTCAGCAGAGTGGTATAGGCAGGCCTGAAAGTCTGTAGAATTGGCTGTGACATGAAGAGATTCCCAAGCAAGACTGGATACTGAGGAATATGGAGAATCCTCCATTGTTGCTGCAGGATAGAACAGCTTCATAATCTCATAGACTTGTTTTAACACTAGAGATTTGGTACAGAAAAGGCCTAAGACAATAAAGATTGTTTTATGGGAGGAGGGAGACACTTACTATGAACAGGTGGCATTTGCCAGAAAAATGGCACATAGCATTTCCACACTGCCTTGGAGGCATGATGACCTTTGGCTAAGATCTCATACCCCAAAATCTTCTTTTGCCTTCTTTCTTGGGCCATCCTTGAATTTCAAAGAAAGAGCTGGATTAGTAAGAGGATTGCTTTCTTTTTTTGCACAAACTACTAAAAAAAAAAAAAAAAAAATCTGCCATGTTGCAATTCAGCCGGAAGGCATCAGAGTAGCATTGGGCCCCAGTGCTCCATCCATGATTTTTCTGCCTGGTTTTATTTTATATTTTGTAACATTTAACTGCTGTCTTCCAGATTGGAGAAATATTCACCACTGATGACTGCTCTCAGAGATGCCAGTGCACAGAAAGCTCCACTGTCTCCTGCTCTAACATAGTGTGTGGATCTGATGAAATCTGTGGCATTTCAAACTACACTCGTGGATGCTACAGGAGTGAGTCAACCACTATCACATTGTCTTTTATGCTAAGGAGTCTTGTCATTCTGCTTATAGGAGGTCACTGGGCTGGGGATAGTTGCAACAGAGTGTGTACAGAAGTAAAGCATGCCAGGGATCTTGCTCTGATGTTTCATTGTAGACACAGTATTTCTTTCCCTTATTCCTGTTGTCAAGTACAAGTAACGTGCCTTAAAATACAGGGCATGTCCAGCATTAGGAGTCTGTGTTACCTAATCAAGAACAGTTCTCTCAGTGTTGGATTATCTGAGTCTGAAGTGTTCCTCCTTCAACTTTGCTAGGTGGACCATGTATGCCAAATCCTTGTAAGAATGATGGAGTTTGCTCTGAAACTAGCAACAGCACCTCTCTCCACTTCTACTGTGAATGTTCAGAACTGTACACGGGACCAAGCTGCGAGGCTGAAAGGATAGGTAATAAAACTATTTTGGATTTCACTGTCTGCATTGCACACACCATTTTTAAAAATGGGTAACATTATGGAGAAGACTGAGCTTGCTCTTAATTTCCGTGCTGTAATTAGCACCGAGAGAAGTGCTAGAAGGCATGACAGCAGGGCTCTGTAGAGCATACAGGACCTGGGTCTGACACCACTCCAGAAAGCCATGTTCATCAGAGAACACAGTATAAACCAAGGGTTGAGAAAAAATTCTCTGTTCACAGTATGGTTAGCTTTCACTGACAGAGCTCTTATTTCTTTTTCAGTTGCAGACCTTCCCACAGAGAATCCTGAGGACCATACAGTTGCCATCGTCGTCGGAGTTGTGGCAGGCGTAGTTGTTCTCGTCATTGTCATCTCCTCTACAGTGTACCTGTACAGGTAAGGCTTTTCCCAGCTTTGCTACATTCAGCAGAGTCAAGACACATACATGCCTTTTAGCACCTGTAAACCTCAAAAGTTCCATTAGTCACATACCTGCAGAACCAGAAAGAAACCACAGCATTATGGATCTCATTTGAGGAATGCAAGGGAAAACTTAGCTTTTTCTACAGAAATTAACATAACCCCATTTCCTTTACACAAGGCAGAAGCATCACTATCACAAAACTTGGGCTTCTCCAAAATCTGACTTCATTCATGCTTGTATCATTATTTGACCTCTCAGTATAGCTAAGAATAGAAATTAAAAAAATTTGTCTTTTTTTTTTTCCCCATTGTGCAGAAGGAAGAAAAAGATGGGTAAGATGGATACAGCTGCGAAATCAAGGGATTCTTATTTGAAACAGTCCAGGGATGTACTGAATGACAGCGTACACGAGCAAGATTATGGTTGCATCGTGAACAGTGCATTTGATCGAAATGAATCCCAAAATAACTATAGTTAGCAATATTTTTTCCAATTCATTTGTATTACTTTTTGCTCTTGTATTTTAAGTCTTTCTTTGAGAAGAAATAAAAATAAATAAATCATTGCATTTGCTGAAAACCTTTGAAATTGTTCATCTAAAATATCTCTCAGATCTTATATTGTAGATCCAAATGGAAATATGTCCTACTCATATAAGAGACTGTGTTGTCTTCAGAGACTGTTTAAAAAAAACCACAAAGTCCAGACAGTTTTCACCAGCACAAGTGTGCTGCATACCATCACATACACACCTCTGACAGATGTGCAAACCGTAAACTGATGTGGTCAAAATTAACTATAGTACCCCAGGCAGGTCTTCATGAGATCATCTCACCCAAATCCTTCCATGGGGAGGCAATTAGCTGACTGAGCTGGACACAGTTCTTACTCCTCTTCTGGAAAGTCATGCCCAACTAGGGAGAGAAATATACAAGAAGGTACTGAGCTCATCTGGTGACAGGTGTAGCAAAAAGGATGACCCCCATTGTCCCCCTTGGAAGTGCTGGGCTGAAAGAAGTGATTTTCTGAAGGAGAGCTGCCTCCTTGCTGTCAGGGCGGGGTGGACAAGAAGTAGGGTTGTCATCAGTCCCCTGCCTGTGGGGTCTAAGTAAGAGCATAACTTAACGCAAGCCTTCTGAAGAATGAGATCCTGTCATAAATTCTCCTTGGGGTCTTTGCAAACTCTAAAGCTGCCACACTGATGAATGTGGGTAGAGACCTGCACCAGCTCAGTCCCTGACCATGTTAAGCCCCCCC
>NW_010295440.1:24167-25551 GCF_000700745.2 Antrostomus carolinensis
AAAGGGTTTTGTGGCAAGACCTAATAACATGCAGTGTGTGAGACACCCACCCCATGGCAGACCATGCACAAGGCTCAGCAGATTGAGGCACTTGTACAAGCCCTGAACGAATTTCCAGTGCCACAAGTGAGGCTTTAAGATGCAAGGAATGCACCATTAAGGTTTCTCTGATGCTTTTCCAGTTCTTTGCAAATTCATTTCTGATTACAATGAGGAACAGTGTGGGCTTCCTGTTGTTTCTGTCATAATGCTGGTTATTATTTACTTACCCTTTCTCCTTTCCCTTGTATCCGTAAACTCATGTGTGCTGTTAGCCAGAAAAGTATTTGTAACCTCCATGAACAGTTAGGTAGATAAAAGGCATTTTGTCCTGGTCCATTCAAGAACATGCCAGCTGTCCATGCACACACAGCACAGCTATTTTGGAGAGGACGTGAATGGAAAGGGGCTTTCAGCCTTGTTACAGAATGAAAATGAATCAGCGCAAGAGACCTACTCGTGCACAAATGAACTGTCAACCTTACGCTGGAATTTCACCGCAATTATAAAAGCATCTTTCCTGGCTATTCGGCAGCAGGTTCCCATTGCACTCTAGCGCTTGCCAACAGCATGATTCTGTGAATGTGGAGCGGTGCTGACCGCGCTCACCTCCCTGCAGCCAGTGGGAGCACAGGCCAGTCCCTGCCCTGCGGGATCCCAGCCCAGGTTCTCCCAAACAACAGGGCCCAGGTGTGCCCAGGTAAAGCAGATTTCTGGGTTTCCATGGGTATATTTCACACACACACACAGCCCCCCCTGTAATATCACAAGAATTGCCTTGGCTTTCCACTGCAAAGCTCTGCAAATACTTCAGACTTGAAACAGGGGGTGATACAGAAAGCAGAATCGCAATTAACTGTTTCATGTCAATAGAAGCCAGAAAGATGACAAATCTCTGCTGCTCTGATCTTTTAAATCAACCGGCTCATTCACCTGAATTTTGAAAGGCTGGGCTTCAAACACACTGCTTAGTTCAACTTTCAACTCAGCCAGCGGACAGTTTTGTTGTTAGTGAACCCTGAGTTGTAGCATAGCGTGCCGGCAATAGCCGAGGAGACAGCCGTACGTGCTCGGCCGTGCTCACCCCCCAGCTCAGAGCACTCTTGCCGGGCACAATCATCAGACTGCTCTGAGATCCTGAAGGAAATTCCTGGCCCACAACACGTAAAGCCATCCTAGAAATCTCTTTCTCCTAAAATGGCCACTGGGATTTACTCTGAGCTCCACCTCTTTTCCTTCTTTTCACCACCAAAGAAGTGAAATGGCCGCATCCCCTTTCCCTCTCGAAAGGGTCCCCGCCGGGGGATGCTCACCTCCCCCTCGGCCCCGCACAGCGGAGCCATCC
>NW_010295441.1:0-505 GCF_000700745.2 Antrostomus carolinensis
TGGATTGTGATATGGATTTCCCATCCATGACTTCCTTCAGATATTCAGTGCCTTTGAAGGTATTTGTGTGATCCAGCCACTGGTTACCATACTGGAACCTCAGCAGTATGACTGCATCTCCTTACATCTCTTCCCTCTCATTTCTCCATGGATCTTTTCTGTCCCCCAAACACCAGCTGTTCTGAGCAGCACTATTTCATCCCTCCCCTCTGCAAGGCTTGCACTGCACCTTGCATGAGCAGCATCATGGCCCACGTAGGTTTCTCATCCAAGGATTGTGGCTTTTTCTTCTCCGAACTGCACAACAGCCACCATGGTTTCATCTAGGAAAAAAAAAAAAAGTAATAATCAATGAAGATCATATTTACTACCATAATAACCAAAACAATAAAGTATTGGTGTCACGAAAATTGGGAATGAACTTCTTAATACCAATGTAGTCTTAAGAAGCAGGCATTCTTTACTTTGGCACTGGATGCACAGGGGATCATTCCACCTATCATGC
>NW_010295442.1:0-3668 GCF_000700745.2 Antrostomus carolinensis
AACCCAAACCATCCTGTGATTCTATGATATGCCATTTCCACTTCCTTGGTCCATAAGTAGCTATCTGAAGAATCTAAATTTCAACCCTGGGGCTGAGAATCGAGGGTGATGTGAAAACATGACTGATGTGTCTCACGTGGCCAAGGGCTGTGGCACACGGCTGATGCAGCGTGGGATGCAAGCTCTGACTGACTTCCTGCAGGATTTAGTCATGGTAGTTTAGAGTGGTACCTGTGGACCAAGCCTAGACCTTCCTTCTGCTAAAGCTTACAAGAATCAAGTACAGAAGATTTAGAGATAGCAGTTTGAATGTTGACATGTAATTTAGATTTAACTAATGATGTTTAAGTCCCTGCAGCCCACGGAGGCCTCACCTTGATGTGAATTAGACTGTGTTAGAGTTGGGAGATAGAGTAATGAGAAAAACATCAAAGGCAAGAGATGAGTTTGGGTGTCTGCAGAGAGGATTAGGAAAACAAGGTTGGCTAAAGGGAGCCAAGTGAGTGTCTGTGCTTGGCTTGGGTAGAAAGGGATGGCTTCTGTTGGTGAAAGGCTACTGAAGATGATCTCTGCTCTGAGAAGGGGTTCCTTGGCTCAGCTTTGACCCACGCAGGGATTCCCATCTACAGGTGCTGTGGTCGCCCTGTAGAGAGCCTACCTCAGCTTGGGGTTGGGAGGGAGTCCTTTCCTGCTGGGCAGGTTATCTGCTGCTGATTTAGTGATTTAGAAGATAAAGCTGCTTCCTTTTTGTTTTGTTTTGTTTTTATCCATCAGCTTGCTATGACTGTACTGTATCTTCCACTCCATACTTGATATCATCTTAAGTACACAATAGGATGAGCAAAAACATCCTTTGTGAAACCTCTGGGCTTGATAATGGAAAACAGAGGCCAGTCTCCTCCAGTCCTCGGCTGCTTTTGTTCTCTTGCATTTCCCTAACAGGAGGAATTCTCTTAAGATGTCCCTGTTGGTTAGGAGCCTCTGGCCCCCATGCAAGGTGACCAGGAGAGGTCACTCAGACCAAAGCAGAGACCTGTTCCTAGTTCTGCAGGTGGCTTTTGTGAGCAGGAGTGAAGGAAGGAAGGGACCTTCACAGCCTGTCCACTTCCACCCAGCTCTCTCCACTTGCAGACAAACATTGAACTATCACCAGCTTACCTAGAAGTGCTCTCAGAAGCAGTCAGCTCAGCTCATGGGTGACTCTTCAACTGATTTAATTCTGTTTAAAACAGGCAGCCTCCAGTTTTTGCTTTTCCTTGTAAACCTGGCTCATGTTTTAAACCAACTGACAAAGGTCTGCAGGGGTTCTGTGTTTGTTGGGCTTTGAGTGTGGTTAAAACATGCCTCTCTTGACTCTTGAGCAGTTTGCAGGTAGTGAAAGGGCTGTGATTACTGTAAAACTTGCATCTCCCTGGTTAGAGTTGTGTTTCACAGTTTAGCTTGGGAAGATGGGAGAAGTTGAACCAGAACTTTACCCTCATATCTTTGGGTTTGTTTTTCCCTCTCTCAGATACGTGGTCAGAGAAGAAATGGGGCCCCAACGTTACAGAATTCCAGCAGAGATTTGATGAAGTCATCACCAGAGGGGAAGGTCCCAGAAGACTCAAGAACCTGTATTTTCTCTACCTGATAGAGCTACGGGCCCTCTCCAAAGTGCTGCCGTTCTTTGAGCGCCCAGGTTTCCAGCTCTACACGGGGAATAATCATCACGATGAGGAAATGAAAACCCAGTTGCTGGAAATTCTCCATCTGGCCAAGTAATTATGTTTGGTACCTGGGGAGAATGGCTCTTTCAACCCTGGCATCTCTGAGCGTGCTTAACCTTTCGCTTAAAGCTCCTAGAAAGGCAGGTTCTGAGTTCTTTCTTGTAGTGGGATAGTGTGATTTGTACAGGAGGGTGATATTACTGGGAGTATGTTGGTATCACAGACTGGTTTGGGTTGGAAGGGACCTTAAAGCTCATCCAGTTCCAACCCCCCTGCCAGCAGCAGGGACACCTTCCACTAGACCAGGTTGCTCAAAGCCTCATCCAGCCTGGCCTTCAACACTTCCAGGGAGGGGGCATCTACAACTTCCTTGGACAACCTGTTCCAGTGTCTGACCACCCTCACAGTGAAGAACTTCTTCCTAATATCTAATCTGAACCTCCCCTCTTTCAGCTTAAACCCATTTCCCCTTGTTCTGTCACTCCCTGCCCTTGGCCAAAGTCCCTCCCCAGCCTTCCTGGAGCCCCTTCAGGTACTGGGAGGCCACTATAAGATCTCCCCAGAGCCTTCTCTTCTCCAGGCTGAACAGCCCAAACTCCATCAGCCTGTCCTCACAGCAGAGCTGCTCCAGCCCTCGCATCATCCTCGTGGCCTCCTCTGGACTTGTTCCAGCTGCTCCAGGTCTCTCTTGTGATGGGGGCTCCAGAACTGGACACAATACAGATACTGGATGTATCTGTATTCAAACTGCAAACCAGAGTAATTAGGCCCAGGGTTTAATAGTCTAGGTTGACTTTTTGAGTTAGCAGAATTAAATTTAGTAACTGCCTATGTGTCAGCCCTGAAACTGGCTACCTGTTTGACTCACCTCTGGAATACCAGCCCTGGTTTTGTTGTTTTTAACTAGAAAAAAAAATCCTAAACATGTTGGTAACAGAGGTTTAGGCTTTTGGACAGAGTTTGGAATAAGAGGAATGGAAGGTACTGGAACCAGATGGAAATGAGTGTCTTCTAATGTTATCAGTGTTTGGATTTATCTTGTCACAGTCCTGTGCTTTTGGTGTTTGTGTCTGTTAGAAAAAGAACTACAATTGCTTAGAAACCATAGAGCAGTTGCTGAAAATGTCTCCAAGGCGAGATGCAAGCTAGAATGGAAAGTCTCCAAGGGATTTTTGAAACAAACAGCTTGACTTAAAATACATCTAGAGATGTCCAGTTTCTAACACCTCTCACTTTCGTTCGCACACTTAACCAGATGTTTCTGGGGATCTGGATTTCAGCCACACAAACAAGCTGTGCAGAACTAAAACTCTTTTTCATTCTGTTTCAGGTCTTTCCCGCTGCATTTTGATGAAAACTCATTCTTTGCAGGGAATAAAAAGGAAGCAGCTAAACTAAAGGTAATTGTCCAACCCTTCCTACCTAAAGGGTATTTCCAGGTGTGTGTCTGGGGTAACATTAGATCTGAAAGGGGCTCCAGTATGTGCAAGGTACTGGGTCAGGAATTGCCAATTCATTTTGCTTGGAGTGGTTTGGATTGTTGTGGGTAACCACGGGCTGCCTGAAGGAGAGGGGTGAATTGCTGCTGGGGACCCCACTTCAGGACACATTTCCCTAATTCACTCACACTGAATTTAGCCTGAAGTCCAGAATTAATACATTATTGGATTTGGATTAATACATGGAAGAAGTGATAATTAGTGCATAACCACGATCAACTTGAATGTCTCTTTCCCCAGGAGGAATTTAGGCTTCACTTTAAGAATATTTCCAAGATAATGGATTGTGTTGGCTGCTTCAAATGTCGCCTGTGGGGGAAGTTACAGGTAAGCTTTGTCAGCAGCTGGGGATGTGTCTGGAAGCACCTCATCTGATGGACTCTGGTGAGCAGATGTGGTTCTTAGATACTGGTCAGCTCCTAGATAGAGATCAGGGCTGCTGGAGTCGTTTCCTACCCCAGTC
>NW_010295442.1:3730-6730 GCF_000700745.2 Antrostomus carolinensis
GAAAATAGGGTTAACCTGCTGCTCCCTGAGAGAGGGGAGGGGGTGCAGAGCCTCTGGCAAGTGAGGCAGAGGATGTTATACAGCTGGGGGGCTCGGTGAGATCTGCACTGAATTTTACACGTGGTCAAAGCTAGACAGGAAGCCTCTGCTGAGGAGCTCTGCTCTCACAGTAACCCTCAATACATCGAGCATCCTGGCTCTGCTCTGCTCCCTTCTCTGAGCTCTGAGAAGTCAAATCCAGGTCTTGCTCTGTTAAGATGATGTCAACAGGAATCCTTGCAAAGATGAAGATGGGAAGTGAAGTTCAACTTATGAGTCAGGCCCTGGATGTTTCCCCCACTATTAATCTTGTTTGTCGTGCACAGACACAGGGCTTGGGTACAGCGCTGAAGATCCTCTTTTCTGAAAACCTGATAGAAAAGATACCTGAAAGCGGCCCTTCCTATGGATTCCAGCTGACCAGACAAGAAATTGTTGCCTTATTTAATGCTTTTGGAAGGTTAGTTTGAGAATTTTTTCCCTTTACTTTCACATAAGCTGCTGTGTTACATTCCATCTAAGCTTAAAGAGTCAGTTCCCGTCAGTGATATCGGTGTTAACTCCTGCTCTGGCCATACTGGCTCATAAAGATGCTTTCACATGTCAGATGATGTTAATGTTAATTTTGCCTCCTCCCTGGAAGTGTTCTCGGCCAGGTTGGATGAGGCTTTGAGCAACCTGGTCTAGTGGAAGGTGTCCCTGCTGATGGCAGGGGGGTTGGGACTGGATGAGCTTTGAGGTCCCTTCCAACCCAAACCAGTCAATGATTCTCCATGGAGGTGCTCCCCTCCTGAGCACAGCTGCTGCATTCCCCACAGTCCAGAGGAGCTGGGCTTCCTGCTGCCTTTCTTTAGCCATGTCAATACAACCTTTGGAAGCAGCGTGGGGAGACTTATGGACCCTCAGAACGTCTGTCCAGAGGAGGTGGAGGGCTGGCAGGCAGAGCACCTTTTTCTTTCCCCTCTCCCCCTCTGCTGCCCAGCTAAAGTGTTACCCTGGGAGTCACAGACTCAGAGAATGGTGGGGTTGGAAGGGACCTCAGGAGATCATCCAGTCCAGCCCCACTGACAAAGCAGGTTCTGCACAGGAAAGTGTCCAGGTGGGTTTGAACATCTCCAGAGATGGAGACTCCACACCCTCTCTGGGCAGCCTGGCCCAGGGCTCTGTCACCCTCACAGGAAAGAAGTTTTTCCTTGTGTTCACATGGAACTTCTGGTGCTCCAGCTTGCACCCATTGCCCCTTGTCCTGCCATAGAGTGGAGGGGGAGGAGAACCTCTCCGCTGCTGTGTGGAAAGACTGGGGCCAAGCAGTGCTTTCCCAGACTCCAACCTCCTGTCATAGAGTCACAGAATGGTCCCACCTACCTGGATGAGAAGAGCCTTTTAGAACAGGCCTCCACCTTTTGCTTGTTGTTCACAAGTGATTTGGGTTACTCCAAGCTTTCTGAAAGCAGGTTTGTCCTGGCTGGGAAGGACAGACCTCTCCTTTCTGGAGGAGGCACTGATCAGTGGTGTCCTCAGAGTCCCACCTGCCACCTTCATTGATGCTCCAGGGGCAAAATGCATTCAGTGAGAAAAATGAGATAAGTGATTAAAAAACAAACAAACAAAACCCCAAAACAACCCAACCCAAACAAACAAAAATCCTTCAGGAGAAACAAGCTGATCTTGCAAGCAGACTCTGCGACCTGCCTGCACAGTTGGTCATATTATGGTCTGTTTCTGTGACCTCTAGTTAATGGGTTTGTCTGATGACTGTGAGCTCTGTAACATCCTGTTCCACTCTGTTTCTGTGTTTGCTTTAAAAAGACTCCACAAAATTAGTGAAGGACCTGGCTGCAGCCAGACCCAAATTCAGCTGAAATTCAAAATTCTCTCCTCCCAAGAGCTCCTTGAAGCTTTATTTTCTCCCTGCCCTTTCCTTTTAAATTTTAACTAATTTTTCAAATTATGTTCCTCCAATGTTTCCCTTTTGCTTTCCTTCCCCACAGGGTTTCAACAAGTGTTAGAGAACTGGAAAACTTCAGGAACATTTTAAGAAATATGCGGTGATTTCATTGGAGAAAGAGAGACTTTTCCTGCTCAGCTCTTCGGGGTTCTCTAAAAAAATGGCCAAACACCATTGTTGCATCACGCTCCCAACCACTCCAGGGGGAAGAAGACCACTTGGTGGACCTCCTGTTGTTGCCAGCTGATTGTCTGTAACCTGCTGATGACAAATATTGGGTACAAGGGAAAAAAAAAAGGCTACTTTTTTATATATAAGTGGGGACTATATGTAAAGTTTATTTTATATATGGGAAGATTGTTCTGAATAACTTCTTAAAATATTGCTCTACTCCTTGGATGGATTAGACCAATTTTTTTGCCTTCAGAAGGTGGAGGTAGGGCAAGAACTGTGGCACTGAATAAATTAGGGGGAAACTCCTTGTCTGCTCCATGATTCCACCCAGCCCTTCCCTTACAGTGTCTCTACACTCACTTTCTGCTGCATAAAACGTGTCCAAGGGAGTGTAGGAGCTGCTGTGCTTCAGAGCTGCTGCCACACAAAGGTGCCTTCTTCCTCCTGGTGAACCTTTCTTGTGGCAAGGGGCTGTTCCTGTTGGTGTCTGCTGCAGTAACCCTGCTGGGCTGACTCTGTGGTGTGAGCTTCGGTGATTCCTTCTGTGCTGAAGGCAGAGGGAGATGAGCCCTGACCACTGCGCTGGAGGAACCCTGCTACTTGCTGTTGGGTGAGCCTTGGGGCTCCAGCTTGGCTAGAAGCCTGAAGGGGTGATGGTGCTGGTGTCCTGCTGCCTGGTGAGGTGGAAGAGTGCACCCTGAGAGGTGGTGCTGGGCTGTTCATAGAATCACAGACTGGTTTGGGGTGGGAGGGACTTTAAAGCTCATCCAGTCCCAACCCCCCTGCCAGCAGCAGGGACACCTTCCACTAGACCAGGTTGCTCAAAGCCTCATCCAGCC
>NW_010295442.1:6968-7663 GCF_000700745.2 Antrostomus carolinensis
CTCCTCCAGGCTGACCCCCCCCAACTCTCTCAGCCTGTCCTCACAGCAGAGCTGCTCCAGCCCTTGCATCATCCTCGTGGCCTTCTCTGCACTGGCTCCAGTAGCTCCATGTCCTCCTGCTGTTGGTGCCTCCAGAGCTGGATGCAGTTTAAGTGTGTTTCTCCTTTTCTGAGATCTGCTGGCATCATGCCAGTAGCCAGGTAGGGTTAAAAAGGGAAAGGAGGTACCAGCTGTGGCTGCTCAGAGGCTGATGGACTTGAATTTTGCTGCTCAGAGGCTCAGGGAGCACCTCAGCAGCTGAACCAAAGTTGAATTTTGCTGCTCCAAGAACAAGCAGCTGGGGAAGAAGGACAGAGAGCAGCTGTGCCAGAGCAGAGGTCAGCCACAGCCACCCATCTTATCTCAGCAGAGTGAGAGGCGAGACAGCCCATCCTGCTGCCAGCCACCTCCCACAGGGTGAGCGCCAGCCCCGATTACACCATCCATCTGCCTTTGCAACGGGGGCAAAGGACAGGCTGTGCCCGCTCAGCGCTGCTGGAGCACAGACACCCCCAGCTCAGCCCTGTGCAGCAAGGGGGGGTGCGGTGGCTCCAGCAGCAGTGATGCCTTCACCCCTGTCCTGGGCACTGGTGAGGCTGCAGCTCGAGTGCTGGGTTCAGTGTTGGGCCCCTGAGTCCAAGAAGGACATGGAGGGG
>NW_010295442.1:8180-14052 GCF_000700745.2 Antrostomus carolinensis
AGGGAAGCTGCTGCTGTTTGCAGCGAGCTCAAGGCCAGACAGATAAACCCATGTGAGGAAATAAGGGCAGCACCACATTACTGAGCTGGGGTTTTCATCTCCTCCCCAGCTCGGTGCCACAAGACTGGTGGCTGAAGGGGACAAAGCACAGCTGTGTGTGTGGGAGCAGGAGGTGGCGAGGTGGTTCGAGCACATTGTACCTCACAACGTCCAGGGCTCCTGTGCCCACAGATCCAATGAGCCCCTTGGCTAGGACAGGGGGGAACTGCAAGCCCACAGCTGGAACTGGTGGGACTGGCTCACACCAAGAGCAAAAAGGCAGCCAGGCCTTTGGCAACCCAGCCCAGAAAGTCTCTTTTATTTTTTTATTTCAACATAGTAGTGCTTGGTTACAGTTTAGTGAAGAACAAATAGGTACATTCATTGGCCACAGCTTCCTGTTGCAGCCAGCTGCTGCCTGACTGCAAAGCCAAAAACACTGGTAAACCAGACCAAAAAAAATTAAAGAAAAAAAGAAAAAAAATCAGTTTAATGAAAGGCAACTATGCATTAAAAAAGTCATTGTACTTCTCAGCTATAAATTACTTCAGTAAAACACAGGACCAGCCCCAGCAGGAGAGGGCAGAGTTTTGAAATTTAAACGGCCATCCGTACAAAGGAATAAAACCCCAAACACTTTGCCAGTCACTCACGAGTACAACAGCAACGAGACTCACTGCCCCGACCTGCCGTCCTCACCCCAGGAACGTCGTGGTGGTGGTGGTGTCATGTGCTTCAGTGCAATATCAACAATGAGCCTGTAGCCCTTGAATTTTTTTATTTTTTAATAATTTTATAATTTTTTTTTTTTGCACTACGCTCCTTTCCCTCCAAATTAAAAACAAAACCAAACTTAAAGTGCTCCTAGTGCTTTGGAATTGAAGCAAGAACAGGGGCCACTAGTGTCACTGACTGTCTTTGGTGACTTATGGGAGAAGAAAGAAGGGCAACACACCCAGTCCAGGTCCTTCATTAGCTTTGCCATAAGTCAAGCAGTGATTGAGATGGAACAACCCGTTCCTGCAGCCCAGCCAAGGCAAGGAGACAGGTCCCTCACCCCCCACAAAGGTGGGACAACCAGGAGAGCCACAGCAGAGTGCTCTGGGTCAAGTGATGGAGCAAGAGGGATGTGCTGAAAGTCATCACCTCAGAGCCTTCTCCAAAAAGCAGCAGGGGTTGGGTCTTTGTTTTGGGGCCAGAGTGAAGCAGGGTGGCAGGGAGAGGCCCACAAGCCAGCACAGGAGATGGCAGAGGGGGACAGGGTGTTCTCAGTGTGACAAGTGACACTGAGCTCAGTACCAGTGAGGTGAGTGAGCAGGTGACCAGACCATACCAGTGAGCACACGGCAAGTGAGGAGAGGCCAGGGCTGCCCCAGTGCTTGGGGTTTCTCTCTCTCACACACACACACATACACAGAGCTATGGCCACTGGGGCTGCCTCAGGGTCCCTCTGGCCCCAGAGCCCAGCCCAGTGTCCCACAACACCGTACCCCTCCATGCACAGGTGAGTCCTTCAGTGTCAGACTTGCATTTGAAGAGCAGGAGCAGCTCTAGGTGAGTTAAAAGCAGTTCCAGTTCAGGTTGGCACTAAAGGTCAGAGCAGCTGCCCTCCCTGGACCCACATCTCCACCCAAGCTTGTGTCCAAAGCTGCTTCACTCATCCCCACATGGTGCTCAGGGACAAGCCAGGAATGATGTCAAGGCTCATCTCCAAGAGCCTCATCTCCAGGCCAGGTCCACAGTTGTAAATTTGGTTAAAGAGGGACAGAGAAACCTTGTCCCAGGCTGACCCAGCAGACTCAAACCCTGTGTGCACCCCAAAGTGCTGCTGCCACACTTACTGGGGCAGCAGGAAGACTCCAGGCCCACAGTCCTGCCCCAGGGCCAGGGGAGAACAAGGAGACCAGGGACCACATCTCTGCACCTTCCCTCTGTGACAGCAGACACCACCTGCACCTCAGCAGGGACCCCACCAGTTCACATTCACTTCAGGTTAAAACTCTTGGTTATCTGCTAAATGTGATTTAATACTGAGGAGGAGAAGGAGAACCCCACCATGGGTGAAGAAGAGGAGGGAGCAGGACTGCTCTCACCACCCACCAGTTACCAGCAGCCTTAGTCTGACATGTGCTTTGGGCCACATGTGTTCCTGCACATACACACACACTCCTGCTGAGCCAGCTCCAGCTCTGCTCTTCCCAGAAGGCAGCAGCCCAAGAAATGGGGCAGGGGAAGCACGACCTCATGTCTTGCCCCCTCACTTGACAGCAGCTACCATCCCCACCAGCCCTCTCCCTTCACCATAAGCCAGTGCCTTGGTTACAAGATGATGATCTTGAAGCCAGCAGGAGCTCTCCTCTCCCCTCACAGACCTCTGTAAGACACACTGAGCTCAGCTCTGAGCCCACAGTCCCAAGTAGGATGGTTCAGCAATCAGATGAAACCAGGAGCAGCAGTCAGAGCCAGACCACCCTCAGGCCTGCCAGGTGTGACCACAGCACAGGAGATCTGGCCCATAACACACTCAGTTGCCAGAGTTTCACAGTCCCAAGTGAGTCAGGATGCAGAGTACTTCATGGAACACGTCTTTGCAGGAAGACAGTACCTCTCCCAGCTATGGATGTGCAATTAAAAGAGTAACTAGAACAGTCTCAGACCGAGCACAGCCTGAGCAAGATGTCCTTCCAAGTGTGCAGAGAAAAGTGCAAATATGCATTTGATGTTTCTTTTCTAGTGAGGAAGCTCTGGTGCATTTAGCTGCCAACATCTTGAAGACCAGACCAAGAAAAAGCTTCCAAAAAAAATAAAGAGTTCAGCTTCACTTTGCTACATGGTACCTTTAAAGTCACAGTTCTCTTGCCTGCAGCCATAGGCTCAGTCCTGCTTCCAGCTGCAGCAGGTAGTGGAATGTTTGTGTTGATGAGTTAGATGCTTCAGGAGGGGGGAAGAAGGAAAAAGAAAAGGAGGTTATGATCTGATACATGAATGCCACTTCTGAGGGGAAAAAAAAAGAGAGAGAGAGGGGAAAAAAAAGGGACATTGCAGCCTCTTCAGTTCTGTGGTGCAGGGTATGAGCTGTGGTGGTTATTCATCTCCGAGCCGCCTGCGGCAGAGAGCAAAGGGGCACCGTCCGTAGCGGTTCCGCTGAGGTGGGGACCCACCGTGTAGTTGTCATTCCCAGCCAGGGACCCATAGCAGCCAGAGCACTGAGGGGTGGCCAAGCTGGGAGGAGAGACAGAAAAAAAACCAAACATGGACCCTTAGAGATGAATAATTGGGCTGTGGTTAGTCTCCACTGCTAGGAAAGACTTCTGCTCCCCGAGTATCCGAGTCTGCAGAAGACTGCTATCTCCAAGGAACCAGGTCCAAGGAGAAGAGCACCAGGCCCTACAACACTGGTCATGAAGAACCAGAACCTCTGATCCCCTCACTGCACCCATGGGCAGGTGGAGTTCAGACCCAAGTGAAGGACAGGGCTGGCAGGTTTCCCCTGAGTTGTGGGGATACCAGACCATTCTCCTCCACACGAGGTGCTCCTGCAGAGCTTTGTCCCAGATGCCTCCCAGAGACCACATCCCTCCCAGGGCTTCACCACCTCTTGCTGTCCAGTGGAGAAACTCCTCTGGAGGTTATTTAAGAGCCCTCTGCTCCCACAGCTGGGGAAGGATCCTGGCAAGATCAACCTTCCTGTCTGCAGCCACTGCATGTTTCTACCTGAGAGCACCTGGTGCAACATCCACCTCTCAGAGCTGGTCACTTCTGGCTAATAAAAATAGTTCCTTGTGAGCTGGAGAAAATATGCTCAGTCAGAAGGTTCCTTGCCCCATCAAACTGCTTCTTACACCAAATTTTTTTCTGAAGAGCAGAAGCCAAGAGCTCTGTTGCTTCCACAGCAGCTGTGCTCTCCCTTGCCCAGCACAAGGCTTACCCTCCTTCTCTGGCTCCAAGCCGTGACAAGTCATCGTCGCTGTCGTAGCGCCTCGGATTGTCAAAGAAGTAAGCTCTGGAGCTGTAACTGTGACTATTGACCATCCCCGCTGGAGTCTGTTAAAAGGAAAGGAGTTAGGTCAGAAGTGAAAGACTTCTGACAGCACCCCAGGCACCCTGGGGCTCCTCAAGCTACAGCAGCTCGCTCAGACCTACCAAGTTCTGACTCAGTCTCTGAGCCCGGAAGAACAGCACCACGAAAGTCGTTGGCACCAGCTCCCAGAGGAAGAGGACGACTCCAAACACCACGTACTCTTCACTGCTCACTTCCACGTGCACCTGGGGACAGAAGTTATAGAATCCCAGACTGGTTTGGGTTGGAAGGGCCCTTAAAGCTCATCCAGTTCAACCCCCCTGCCAGCAGCAGGGACACCTTCCACTAGACCAGGTTGCTCAAAGCCTCATCCAGCCTGGCCTTCAACACTTCCAGGGAGGAGCAGCCACAGCTTCTCTGGGCAACCTGGGACACTGTCTCATCACCCTCACACCAAACAATTTCTTCCTCACATCTCACCTCCATCTCACTTCTTCCAGTTTAAACCCATTTCCCCTTGTTCTGTCACTCCCTGCCCTTGGCCAAAGTCCCTCCCCAGCCTTCCTGGAGCCCCTTCAGGTACTGGGAGGCCACTAGAAGGTCTCCCCGGAGCCTTCTCTTCTCCAGGCTGAACAGCCCCAACTCTCTCAGCCTGTCCTCACAGCAGAGCTGCTCCAGCCCTCGCACCATCCTCGTGGCCTCCTCTGGACTCATTCTAGAGAAGAGGTTAGATGTCTCTGGATAATCCCAGCCATGATCAGAGCTACACAGCTCCCAGAGCTGGACACAGCACACAGAAGGAGGAATGCAGAGAAACCCTTAGGAAGGCAGGAGTCCCTAAACCAGACTGGTGACCCTTACCTGGCTGCTGCTACCGTTCTTAGCGAGATAGTTCTCTTCAGTGTGCTACCAGGGTACTTCTAGCTCACTCCCCACACCACCAACTCCCCTTTGCACAAAGCCATGCCTTATTAAGCATTGCTCTTCTGCTCTAGTTGACTTGTTCCTCCTCTCCCTCAAAAAGAGGAGTTGGCAGGGTGAAACTGAAGAGAACAACAGGGAATCCCTGCTGAAGAAGTAGCCAGAGAGAGGAAGATTCAGGTTTGCTCTGGTGGAGAGAACAAGCAGAGCTTCTGAAAACAGAAATCCAGCTCATCTGAGGATTCAGCAAAGCAGACACCCCACAACTCCCTTTTCCTCTCCTCACAGGCAAGTAGAGCAACTGCCTTCCACTTGGTTACCAGCTCTGGATTGGGGGTCAGAGACACACTTACCTTGTCTGAAAGGTTGTCCCAGCCATAGTTAAAAGGACCAGGAACACTGTCTGGAGATATGGCCACAGCTACCAGGTTATAGCAAGCCCTTGAGGAATACAGAAGAGCGACTACAGATCCCACAAGAATAGCCTGGCAGACAGATGTTCCCTAGAACAGGAAGAAAAACAGTTTTCAGAGAGTCCTTCCTACAGAGCTGGGATTTTTCCACCCCACTCCTTAAAGGCACAAGAAACTGTGCAGGCAAGAGTGACCTAGAACATTTCTGTGTTGTTGCTAAAATATTCAGAGCTGGTTAAGAGCTTTCCTGTGTGATGAGTTCACTGCAGCAGCAGAGCTACGCAGCCAGTGTCACCAGGGAGCAGGGAAGACTAGAGGCACAGGAGTGACGTTCTTATCAGTCAGCTTCAAATTGGTGGTCCAGAGAGATGCCATCCCACCCACTGCCTTGCTGTGGTCATCTCCAAAAGGCCAACCAACAAACATTAAGAAAATCAACTTATTGCTTGGACAGAATCCCAGAATGGCCTGGATTGGA
>NW_010295443.1:0-3432 GCF_000700745.2 Antrostomus carolinensis
GGTGGCGTGGCTAAACGCCCGTCGGCAGCCAGGAGAACGGTGTCCGCTAATGAAACCCCGGCCCCGGCGGTTCCGAAGGCCGAAAATCGACCCAGCCAGATTTAGCGCTACAGAAAAAAATACAGATTATGTCTGGCTGCGCCTCTTGGATAGCTGAAAACATAGGGCGAGACAAGAAAGCGCAAGCCTCATTTACACTTAAAATATGATGTGGCTTTGTCTTTCTGTATTTTTCTGAATTGTGTAATTCTGCAAAGTTATATCAGGAAAAGCTGGATTCACTGTGCCGTGCTGGGCTAGCCCTGCGCAGCCTCCGGCCCAGTCCATCACAGTGGGATGGGGAAAAGAATGGGAAATGCAAAAGTGAGAAAACATGGGTCGAAATAAAGACGGTTTAATGGATAAAGCAAAAGCCGTGTGCACAAGCAAAGCAAAGTCAGGAACTAATTCAGTGCTGCCCATCAGCAGGCAGGCGGGCAGATGTTTAGCCGTTTCCCAGAAACCAGGGCTGCATCACGTGTAACAGTGACTTCGGCAGACGAGCTCCATCACGTCTCGCCCTTCCTGCTTCTTCCCCCAGCTTTTATTGCTGAGCCTGATGTCATCTGGCCGGGGATATTACAGAGGTCAGCTGCCCAGCTGGGTCCCTTCGCAGCTTTTTGTGTGCCCCCAGCCTACTCACTGGCAGGGCAGTGTGAAAACCTGATACATCCCTGGTCCTGTGTAAGCACTGGTCAGTAATATCTAAAACATCCCTCTGTTATCAACACCATTTTGATAATAAATCCAAAACACAGCACTGTACCAGCTGGTATGGTGAAAATTTCACTCTGTCCCAGCCAAAACAAGTACACACGAATACTGGTAAAATACTATAAAAATGTATCTAATACAGGGCTCGCTAGGAATCAGGAGATGCAATAATGGATGTCTTTGGGAGGAATTCTGAATAGCTTTATTGTTTAAGACTTAGATAGCTGGATTAAAATAAGAGAGTTACAAGATCCAGATGACACCTATGTACTTCCGTGACTTTTTTGTACCAGGTGTTGTGAATATCACTGATAGGGTATTGAGCCAAGGGAAGAAACAGATCACAACCAACAGTTCTTAGAACACTGTTTGTTAATTAGACTGTTATTATTAATAGAAGACAACTGTTCACATTGTACATGCAGTTACTGCCTCGCGCAGTGCACACATTAACGGTCTGCTTGGGCAGCAGCCAAGAGGTCAACCCCAGTAGTTCGTGCAGGAGCAGAAGCTTGTACCCACACTCCAGGGGTTTCCAGGCAGTTGTGCTCAGTCACACAAGGGGTCCCTCATTTCCGCAGGTGTGGTTACATATACTGCCCTCTAGTCTTTGTCCACCTATAGCAGCCGCTGCTTTCCTGGGTGTGGTGTGGGTTGCATGTCCCGTTGTTGGTGCCAGTGTGTGCTGGAGGCCTTGGGCAGGTTCAGCCGCTAAATGGTCCCCTGAGCTTACCGATTTTTGCTCCAAGATCACTATTTCTTGGGAAGCTTTCAGATGCTGACTCCGAGCATGTATTTTTCCTCTCTTCATCCTGCTGTTGTCTGGTAACTCTTTCTCCAGCCACACACAGAGGCACATATAGAGCTCACTTGCACAAACACAGCTTTTATGACACAGTATGGTAGCAAAGATCCCTGTATTTTACTCTCAGGTCTAAGAATTCCCACTGCAGTTTTGAGTGAGTTACTTAGGGCTTGATTTTGGGGTATTAAGCATGTGCAAAGGCAGCTGAACAATTAAAAGTTTATTAATTATTCTGCAAATTTGTTCCTTTCCTCTTAATCCTCGCCAGTCTATCTCTGCTCTTGCGATAGCACACAACTTTACTGCTGCTGTCACGGCATGTCACCAAATTGCCGTTTACACAAATTCAGAGTTTGGATTTCATTTTCTTGGTGATAATGCAAGCTCATACTCAAAGGCTGTAGTACACATGACCTTTCAAGATCTTTTGGCCCCAGCCTTCTTGGTTTCACTGAAACTTTCAATGAATATTTAACACAGAGGAGTACAGTAATAATGTAGTTTAATAGTCCTATCTGAAAAAAGGATGACTCAATCTATCCTCAGCTTTTTTCTTAGTTACACTCTACCTCTACAGTAAAAGGAACAGAGTCTCATTATAATCCTACTTGCAGAATACAGCCTTTCTGTTGAAGCAACCAGTAAAATGTGTCTGTCTTTTGCAACAGGGAGAAAGAGCTCAAAGAATTCTGAAATGGGATATTTTTTGCCACATTAGGGAGAATAGCCTCAGTTTGTGCTAGGGAGATTTTTGGGAAAGTGCAGGATGGAGTTCCTAGAACAGAAGACATTTTTTTTATATGCAGACAGAAAATGAAAGAGAATCAATTTGTTGTAACACTGTATCTGGAAATATATTGTCTAGCTGGAATGGTAGAGAAAAGTAGATCAGGTTGCTGGCACAGGAGTTACTGATTAGAAAGAGCACATTGCTGTGGAGTGATTACAGGTGGCCTGTTTTATATCGTGCAGGATGGACTGGAGACTAGAATATAGAGTGTAAAAATGTGTAAAAATTCTTGACTGGCAGTCTGAAAGAGGGTGTGAAAAGGGGCAGTTATTGAGGAGGTTAGGGGAAAATAAAACTAGTTATTTAGAAGGCAATAGCATTCTCTTTGGGATATGGTTATGCTGATGAGGAAATTAGATAAAGTTAAAAAAGAAACTGACTGAGCAGCATGGTGTGCATGATGGGCTGGGGTGACAGTAGTGGAACAATTACTAGAATGAAGAAGACAGAGAGGAAAGGAGTCAAGAATATGAAAGTGAAACATGGGAGTAGTGAGGAAAGTGCAAAGATCTGATTGGAGACAGAACTAGAAATGAGTGACAAAAAAGCGTAAACATGCATAGAAAATTACATAACGGTAAGCATAAGTTAGTTTTCAAGCCAAGAGATTTTTTTTTTATGGTTAAATGTTCAAAAACAAACCATGACACAAATTGGTGATTTTGTGAGATAAAATAGTCAAAGGTTTAAAATCATGGGGTGGTATATGGGAGCTGTTAGAATGGGGTCTTTGCATGTATAGGAATATTCATAATTTTCCATGGGTAGTTTGCTTTAGCATGGAGATAAAGATAATTACTTGCTTGAGATTATGTTTGTTCAGGTATTTGAAATTTTGTCTGAGTTCTTAAAAATTCTGGAGATTGTCTTATATACTTTATGTTTGTCAGTAGGAGACCTCTTGACTGAATAGCCGTAATGTGGATAATGTCATGGGGACAGACGGAAGAAGCCAGAGATAAGCTTGACAAAGAGACTAATGTGTAGGACACATGAAGAGAGGGTGGAAGAATGGAAATGTTATACACCACACAGAAGTCCGTTGGCTGGGTTGAGGGAGAGTTTTGAAACGATTTTATGACTT
>NW_010295444.1:0-1528 GCF_000700745.2 Antrostomus carolinensis
CTGTGAGGGGGGGAAGGAGCGGGGTAGAGTCGGGGAGACGGGCCCACGGGGCTCCAGCTGGGCCGCGGTGGGTGCCAGGCCGCAGCCTGCACCTTCCCAGGGAGCCTGGGCTGCCGGCGGCGAGCAGGGCCTGGCGGCTGGAGTTGTGCCCACCCTCAGACATGGCTCCGTTGGCACCGACCCTGAGAACCTCGAAAAGAAGATGATCTCATGTTCGACAGAGCAGAGTTCAAGAGTCACCCAAAAGGCTCGCAAGCAACGAGAGCGTTTGTCCTTTAATAATGAAAATCGGCCTGTTCCTTCATTTTCTGTCTCAGATGCGTGTGCTGCTTCTGAATGAGGCACAGACTGTCTGTCTGTCTGTATGCCCCACAGAACCATCGGATCCTTTCGGCTGGAAAAGACCTTTAAAATCATCGAGTCCAACCATAAACTTCACATTGCCAAGTCCACCTCTAAACCATGTCCCTAAATATACACACATATGTATACACACGTACATAAAGTGCACATGAGAGCATGGCAGACTGTTTCTTGATTTTATTTTATTAAATAGATACCCTTGATGGCATCTTTAGGGCCACAAAGATGATGAGGGGTCTGGAGCATCTCCTGTATGAGGAGAGGCTGAGAGAGCTGGGACTCTTCAACCTGGAGAAGACTGAGAGGGGACCTTATTAATGTTTATAAATATCTGAAATGGGGCCAATCTAAACATTGAACTGACTATATATTTTTCTAGCAAGATAAAGAAGAGCTTTATCTAAACCCAATAAAGTGGTCAAGTCACATGGATAATAACCACAGAACATCTATAAAAACATAACTTGTACCCCACTTTAATGGCCTTAACTCTGATGTGGAACAAAAGCAGGAAGTCAATCAAAAGATACTTCAAAGTACTGACAATTTCAGTTGCCTGCCACTAGTAGTGTGCAAAATTTTAATTAATTCTACATGCTCTGGTATAACTACTGTTATTTTTATTACTGCAGCTATTCTTGTACCTACCGACACAATAATCTTTCTGTGAGTAGAGAACACCCGCGTCTGTGATCGCTCTGCAATACTGTGAGACAGTCTGCTTTTATTTCACAGAGGCATTGATGATTCACCCAGATTTCAGCTTAAAGTTTGCTCTCTCAGTAGTTTCTTAGGACTAGATATTAATACAGCTGTTTGCATTCGTGAAGAGTCACAGGCACACAGCTCACAAACCTTTTATCCAAGCAGGTATCACAGAAGACAGACCAATTCAACTGCCATGAAAAAGTACCCTTTTTTATTTGCTTCTTAATAATCATTTTGGAGACCTTTTTTTTTTTTTTTCCTCCATGGTGCATTGAAGATGGAAAAATACCTCAGCACATGACATCAAAGCACAAAGACCCACGTTACGTGCGTATTGTTTTCACAGTAAATACTTTCCATCATTGTTGTGAAGCCTGGTCCTGCCGAAGTCTGCCCAGGACTAATCACTGCTCAAATTGGTGAGAGTTCTTCTGAAAATTTCAAAACAAAGTGCATA
>NW_010295445.1:0-244 GCF_000700745.2 Antrostomus carolinensis
GGTTTCAGCTCACGCCTGGCTGTGCTGGCACTAAATGACCCCTCTTTAATATTTGATTCCCTCCAAGTGCTGCGTGGTCTCAGGCCAGCCAGCCAAGGCAGCTCTGTGCAGGGCAGCACCCAGCCCCCCGAGCCCACCCCAGCATCGCAGCTGGTCCTGGGGCAGAACCCCCGGTGTCCCTGGCCCTGCCAGCAGTGAGGTTGTGCTAGGGCAGGAGGGACCAGAGGACAGAGTGGGGATGTGG
>NW_010295446.1:0-17010 GCF_000700745.2 Antrostomus carolinensis
AATTCAGGAGTAAAGTTGAGCCTGGGAAGAAAGGAGGGATAGGGGGAGGGTGTTTAAAGATTTGTTTTTATTTCTCATGGTACTACTCCGATTTTTGATTGGCAATAAATTAAATTAATTTCCACAAGTTGAGTCTGTTTTGCCCATGACGGTAGCCGGTGAGTGATCTCTCCCTGCCCTTATCTTGACCCACAAGGTTTTTGTTGTATTTTCTCTCCTCCCTCCAGCTGAGGAGAGGAGTGACAGAGTGGCTTTGGTGGGCACCTGGTACCAGCCAGGGTCAACCCACCACAAAGATTTTTTAATAATAATTCAGTACCTATGAATATTTTGAGCTGGACACATATATATCAGGGGCTGAGAAGTGCCCTTTGTAATTTATTTCCAATCTTTTTTATGAAACTAAAATTGTCACCAAACTGTCCATTTGTGAATGCCAACTAGTTGGATGTAGGAATGTCTAGATATGCAGGATGGAGATAAATTTATGATTGTGGGGGTGTAACCGAGTTTTGACATGGTAGTATGCTGTAAGGATTTGATTTGTTTTGTTTTGCTTCTTTTTATGAGCCCTGAAAAGGAGGGAGTGTTACTTAGGGTGAGCATATCTCCAAAATGAAAGTGTCTGAGAGTTCTGCCCAGTTCTGGTCTGCCCCGGGAGCAGTGGGATCAGGGCAGCTGACCTGTGATGGAGCTGATGGCAAAGCAGTTCTGTTCTGCCTGCGGGGAAAGGGAACTGGGAAGCCCAAGAACATACTTTCTCAGCATGTGTGGAAGCAGGTGTGTCTGAAGGATGCCGAGTGCTGAAAGAACAGTCTATTTTTATGCCAGCAGTGATTAGGTTTCTTATTTGGGTAGATCCATGTTTAAAACCACACAGGTGGTGGTGATGGTAGCTTTGAGTCTTTGCACTACACGCTTGCCCATAGACACCCGAGACCAGCATTTGAAAGCAGCTTTCTGAGCAGGAAAACTTGCTTCCAGAAGTGCTCCTTGTTTATGTTTTGTTTTGTACACTTGGTCCAATAAAGTATATGGGGACAAAAAATTAATAAAGGAACAAAAATAGTGAGAAATGGAAACCATAAGTTAACTGTAATTTGAGGGTGGCCACTGTGGAGGGTAGCTATTAGATACAGCCTTGACAAAAATGACTGAATTCTGGTAGGTCTGGCTCTGCTTGGTTTCTGCTACCATCTGTCTGTCTCTCTCTCCCTCTTCACTGCACTTCTCTAAACAAGCACTAGAAAATGAAGAGCTGTATTACTCTTTCTGATTCTAGAATATTTTCCAGTCAAGCAAGGAATAATGTGGCCATTTCTCTTAACAATGAGGCGGGGTTTGTGACTGCAACTGCATGTTGTTCGACCAGGTTTTTTTCTCTAATGTTTTTGTCTGTAACTATAATCCTAACATTTTTTAGTTGTTTTTGAAACCTTCATGGCACATTTTGGTGATGCAGTTGTGTAAGTCTGTTACACATCATGTTGAATTCATGGGAAGTTGCAATAACAGGGGTTGCTCCATGCTCTCCAGGGAGCATGAGGTGAAGTGTGTCTGTCTGCCTTACAAAAGTGATTGTAAAAATTAAGGTGAGGTATTAGAGGCTTTTGTACACACAAAGCAAGAAAGTTGTGTCTGAGGATGAGAAACTTTACTTTGTGGCATCAAATAATTGCTAATAGGTTCTGCTGCTGCACAGGGAAAAGTATTCCTAGTACTTTTGGATGTTTCTGGTATCTTATTGGTAGCTGTTCTGTAGATGATTTTCTAGCTTGCAGATTTAAAAAAAAAACCTCATTCTCATTATTTAAGTTATTAATCTAAAGTTAATTGTTCATTTGATATGAAACCTCCTCTGTTTTGATTGAGGTGTTTAAGGTTATTCTTTCCAGAACTCAGACATGTTTGATCATGAAAATACCAGACCACTCATAAAAAGTGCTTTTCAGAACTGAAAAAAATTAAGAGGAGGGGAAAGAAAAAACTCCAAGTTAAAATATTTGTGTTTCTTTTTAGTAACATTCGTAGGAACACTCCTTCCTTTGTTCTTAACTTCATAACTTGAGATTATTTTTTACAAAGCACTGATTTGCAATCAGCAAGCTATTTGTTAGTATTTTGTAGCCAAGCTGTATCAAAGCGCTTTCCAAGTCAAATATGTGAAATGATGCAAAGGAGGAGGAGGTGGACAGCTTAATATCCAGGCTTTTTGTCAATTCCAGAACAGGCAGTCCTTACTCCTACCAAGTATTTACAAAATGTTGGACATTAAGAAGTCTTCTGAAGCAGCAGCTACTGTGTGCTGAGGAATAGGGGAGTTAAAGTCCTTTGACGACCTGTGATGGTTTTGAGCAAGTGCCTCATACAGGAAATAAATCATTGCAGAAAAAAGAGTCTCTTCCAATTATCCAAATTGCTTGAGTAGATTTCTAAATTTACCTCATCAAATTTGAGATGTGCAAGTGACTGCGACTTGTGTACAGGTCTTTCTGCTAAGTGAAATAAAAGAATGTTTTTGTTTGAGAAACTTAAGAAAGCTGAGAGTCTTGGGAACTAGGATTCTTGAGGCAGTTGGGGCCGCTCAGTGTTTAGCAGAATTGTGAATGATGTCAGGTTCCTTTCAGCTTGACCTCTTGAGTTTCTGATGCTTTTCCTGTGACCTGGCAGTTTTCATTTCAGGATATAATTACTCCTACAAAACAGTAATCAATGAACCTTAACCAAAAGAGAAAGGGTTATGAAAACAAAAAGATGTATGAGCATAAGCAGCTCTTCCGTGGTTAGTCACAATATTAAACTGTACTTCATGGCCCAGAGCTTTATAAAATGTGAGTTATCAGCATTTTCATTCACGTGTCACATCTCTCAGAGACTGCACTGTGAACAGTCACTGACCTGTTTGTGTCTTTCAGCCTTGGTTTTCTGTAGCAGTTGTTTGTATGGAAAAGTTAGTGTTAGGCAAGTGTTTAGATATTTTTAGTAGCCTAATCGGATGAGCACATGTCCTTTTGAAAAAGTGTGTGTGGTGAAGCAGCTGTCTGGGCATTTGGAAATGGGGGAGGAGACAGAACCCCTCTTGGCAGAACAGCTGCATTGACCACAGTTGGAAGCACTGCACTTCAGGGAAGAGGAAAGGTTCCTACATAAAATTTCCTAAATATTTACTTGCTTGTGCAGAATAACAATAATAGAGATTAATACTTTCTTACTTGCTGCAGTACTTCCAAGGAGAAATCAATACATATGGTTGGAAAAGACTTTTCCAAAATGAGTATATTTTTGGTACGTGTGTCTCTGAGAAGCATTGTGGCCAGACAGTCATGGCCTTAAGGCAGCAGTGCTTCACCAGGGGACTGCACATACAGCTCCTGATCTTTAACAAGTAAAAAATACTGCATCAAAGGGCAACTGGGATGGAGCAAACAAATGGTTTGTTGTTGTCATTGAATAATGGACTACTGTACTTCTGCACTTGTGACTGAAATTCTTCCTCAAGAGTACAGTCAATTCCAAGCTGCTAGGAGGTAATACAGATTGAAGGGAAACAACTGGTTGCAGGCCAGTTTACTTGTTGAAAGATGGTTAATACTCATTGGAATCTGTCTATTACCCTACATCCTCTTGAACTGATGCTTTTTAAGATAAGTGTATGATTGACGTGTTTCATCTGATTAAAATAATGCTTCTGAATCTGTGGCCCCAGAGCACCTTTTCAGTTTCCCTTAATTACGTAGCTTCTCTCTACTGTTACTCTTACTCCTCTGTGCTCCTCGCTTCTTTTCCTCCACTCATACTGTTCCTGTTCACGTCAGGAATACAAAACTAAGTTACAAATAATCCTGCACATAAATGTTTCTTAGTTTGGGGTTTGTTGTTTGTTTTTTTTTTTTAAATACTATCGAAGTGTGAAGCCTTGTCTACTAAATTATGTATTTACAAGGAGTGGAAAATACAGTTTTACCTATTAGCAGCTGGTGTACCAATTTATAATTAAATTTATAATTGGGGTAAGCAGTGGATAGTTTTAGCATGTCAGCAGGTCAAGCTTAATGTCAGGGAGAAGGAATGGTTCCCTCTCTGCTGTGGGATCTCTTTGCGTATCATGAGAGTGTACTGAAGCAACATACTAAAGCATGAGCATACACACTCCAACATGAAAATGAAATCCTTTGGTAGTTGTGCAGTTAGATGATGCAATCAAGCCAATTGTCAGACTTGCCATCGCCTCCAGTTCCTCTGTCTGCGTTCCATCTGTGTGGCCCAGTCCCTTCTGCTCCCATGGACCAGCTCACCATGCAGTTGAATGACTGCCAAAGCTTCATGCTTGCTGGCTTGGAAAGATTTTTGGAATGTTAGGTTTTTGGCATGTTAGCAAGGTGAATCAGCTGGAGTGGATTGTCTCCAGATTGTAAAAAAAAAAAAATAAAAATTATAAACTGCCTTGAAAATAACAATGAGAGTGTCTTTCAAAGGTGATTTTAAGCAACTGAAGCAAAGCTAAAATCAGACCAGAAACAGTAATTTGTGATGGGTTTAGCTTCACACGTGTGCTGTATTTTGCAGGTGAGGATGAACAATCTACTGAGATGGCTGCAAGGTGGGAAGACGAGAAGGTGACTGAAGCTGCCTCAGACGGTTTTGTTGCTATTAAAATTGACACCAAAAGGTCTGATCCTAGTCTTAATTCTGTTTCTTATACAGTCGTTCATTGGTGATGATGCAGCTAAGAGGCTTTTGATGTCCTTGCTCTGATTTGGAGGTAGTCTAAATACAAGGTTCCGGAGCATAAGTGAAGTCAGTACTCTGAAGCTCCTAAAGCCTGAGAAAATTCCAAATTTCAGAATTTATTGTTGTGTTCTGCAGAATATTCATTGCGTATTTCGAACTGTATTTCAGTACTAGTGAAAGAACACTTGAGGTTGACCTTCTTCAACAGGAAGAGACACAAAAGTTATGTAAAAAAGCTGGAATCAAAATGCAAGCGCTCTTGAGGCATTTCTTGATTTGCCAAGTTACATAATGAATTTCAAAACTCTCATGAATTCAGAAAGATAAAAATCTGTAAAGCCCCAGAGAAATTATGTTTGTGTCTATTGTAACACATAGAATAGGGAAGCATTGAAGTTCCTGGGTAAATTACTCAACTATTTTTGTTATCTTTAAGTGCTCTAGTCCGTGTGCAGAAAGTGCATTGACGTTTCCCAAAATGCTACTATTTTGAAATATTTTATTAGACTTCCTATATTATTTGCACTCGATAGACTAGATGGCTTTTTCCTGAATTGCTTCTTAGCACCGTTTCCCTAAATCTTATGTAGCCAACTGTGATAACCAGGGAATGTCACCATGTCAGCACTTATGCAAAATGTTAATGAGAAGATGCTTTTAGTGTTCTCTCAAGTATTTAAATAGTTTTGTGTGTGGTAATAGGACAGTTATTTTTATGATTAAACTGTAGTTGTTGCAAACTGATTGCTCCTCCTAAATGAATCTTTTCTTTTAAACAGTGAAGCATGCCTGCAGTTTTCTCAAATATGTATCCTTTGAGATTAGTTTAGATGCCACATTATGATACAGATAATTGCTCTTTACAAGTTAATATTGTTTTTAAGAGAAATATTTACAAGCAACGTTATTAAAAATACTTCTTATGGCACAAAAAACATGCAGTAAACTGTGTAGTTAAAAGATACAATCTATGTATTCAACTTACTGTCAGTTCTTGGAGAAAGTGAACAAGTTGGGGGTTTTTTTTAATGTTAATCCTATGTAATTCTCCAAATAGAAATTATACAATGATTTATGTAAACAAAATAACCCACTGGTCTTACTAATCAGCATTAGAAAACAAGCAAGCAATGCTCTGAGTTATTAGCTGGAGTTCAGCGTTATGGAGGTGGAAGAACAAGTAGTGGACTGGGTTCTATCCCATACACAGGTGTGAAGTGAGGCAGACATCTGCCTGCCTTCAGTAGGTCGCTGCATACAGCTCAGGAATTCTGTATGATGCTGGGAAAGGGAATGCAGAACCTTAACCTGCATTTTCTTAATGCTGTAAAGAGTTTGCTATTGTCTACATAAAATGTTGTCTCACTCTAAAACAAAATCTTTCAAGTTAAAACATAATCAGTTGTCGGATGTGTGTGTGTTGGAGAAAAATATTTTGGCTTAAACCATTTCAAAGAAAAGAAGAAATGCTAGTGAGTTGTGTGCAATGCTTTCCAGCACTTTTGTTAGCCTCTCTTTTCTTCCTTGGCACTGGCTACAGGTGACCAGGTGGAGACAGAATATTGGGCTAGAAGCTTCTGTAGGAAGGATTTATTTCTGCTTTTCCTTTTAAAGTTACTTTATCAACTTTTCTCATTTGTTGCCCTTAACTGTTGCTGTGCAGATCCTGTAGTGTGTGTTCCATCCAGTTTTTTTATAGGAGACAATGGAATCCCTTTGGAAGTAATTGCTGGCAGCGTTTCTGTTGAAGAGCTTGTTACCAGAATCCATAAAGTTAAACAGGTACCGCTTGCTCACAGGCTGGATCTGTCAGACTGAGTTGGGTGAGAGAGGAGATGTCCCCAGCCCTCGGCACGTGCCTTGGGGAAGTGTGAATGGCTGGTCCTGTATCCTTCCAGCAACAAAATCTGCAAACTTAAATTCCATGTGCAAGCTGAACAGGTTGGAAAGCTCTGTGCAGAAGTGTTTTAGTGTTATTTTTTGTTTGTTTCACACATTGGTTTAGATCATCTGTGTAACACCTACAGTGTTAAAGAAATACGTCAAGAACTCTAAACAGCAGTAACGTAGCAATTGCTCTTGCAGCTCATGCCTGGTTTTGTAATGTGTATTTATGTAATTATGCTAATATAGATGTCGATAGCTTTATCACTTTGATTTCAAGTGTAAGACTAAAATTAGGAAAAAACATTAAATGTATGATTACATCATACTCAACAATATGTGAAAATTTTAGTTTTATATTTTAAATAAGACTGTTTCTGCAGAAATAGTTTAGTCTTGACCTTTGAGCCTGTGGACAATATTCAGAGTTTCATAGTCTGATGTTTTTTCCCCATTTCTTAGATGCACACAGGAAAAGGGCAGCCTTTGGAAAGTGGAAGTCAGTCATCTCCTCCCTGTCCCTCCGCTCAATCTGATGGTGCTCCAGAAAATACGCAATCCAAAGCAGCAGAGTTTTGTGACTCTCCCGAGTCTGTTATGTCTGAGACAATAAGACCTTCTGCTGGTAATGGTTAGTATTTTTACACAAATGCTAATTTGCTTTTGAAATGGTTTTCCTTTTCTTAAGTTGCTATATGATGGTACATTAAAAAAGGCAATATATTGAGCTGACTTGTTGAGGAAAAACTTTTAGTATCCCAGAATGCTTCTTGGAAGTCTAGAGGGAAGAATAGCTTGTCGTTCTGCTCAGTTTTAATGAGTGAGAAATCTATGGTTTATAATACAAGGAAAAATGTGTAGACTTTTCTTGAAATAGGATTCAATTTTAAATATTTCTTTAGGTTAGTAACCTGAAATGAAATTGTTGGGTGGGGGTATAAATAGCAGAGCCTCCTATCTCCTTAAGATACATTTTTATTATGAGAAATGTAGCTTTTATTTTTCTCTTATGCGTTACTTTCTTGTAAATCACTTGAAGATGGAGAAAATTCAGGTCAAGCAAGCCAGGAAGCAAGTAATTCTTCAGATGAGCACGCGAGCGATGCTCAGCCTGTGAATGATCTCACACTCAAAGTAGAAAGGTAAGTCATCTTTTGCAGGCATACATACATACATACATGTATTGTATGTGTTTTGTGGGAGATGGTTTTGTTGGGTTTTGCATTTTTTGGAGGGTTTTTTTCGAAGAAATAGGCTTAGATCCAGGATTTTATCCTGCTTATTCTGTTATCATTTGGCAAACATTTATGTGGTCTTATTTTTGTTTAGATGTCTGCGACTACACTGGGGGTGATACAAAAACAGCTGTTAATCATAGAATCATAGAATGGTTTGGGTTGGAAGGGACCTTAAAGATCATCCAGTTCCAATTTCTCATGTACTCTGAAAGAAAAGGGTAATCTGGAAAACTGAGGATGTTCTCCTTACTTTGATATAACTTGAATACAGACAATATGTTTGCTGCAAAAATTCTGCAGGAGTTAAAACACTGAACTGAAAGCACTTGAAACTGGGGTAGTAAAGAGCTGACCTAGATCTTGTACAGAGATGTCATCTTAGTTCTTTTTCTTCTTGTCTGTTTGATGATTGTTTGTGGTCTAGACATGTTGGAAAAGCCAGAGGAATCCTATTCTGAGACAACTCTTGTTTTGATCAGGGAGCAGTAATGAGGTCTGATGAGCAATGCTAGTTCTAGTATTTTAAAGTATGGTGACCAGAGACATCTGGTTCAGTACATGGTTCATTCATTAAATTGATTGTTCTTAAATACAAGATTTTGTGTATAAACTTGTTTTTTAGCATCTGTAAGACTGACACTATTTGCAATATCCTATCTAAAACCAGTAACACATATCAGTAAATAGGATTATTTCTAGTGATAAAATAGATTTTAAAACTTTTTCACGTTTAATTTCAATTTTCTTCCAAAGTTGTTGGACAATAAGTATAATTTTTACTTACCACTGATAAGAAAATGCAGTCAATATTTTAATATAAATACCAAATTTCCCTTCTAAAATGTGCATTAATCTTAAATTATATTGTATTTGCATATATCTGGAACATTTATTTCAGGGGAAAAAGGCAAAGCTCTGTGGTAATTACTACTTTCTTTTTAAAAAAGCAAAACAGCTACCATACAAACGAAGTCTGATTATCTGACTTGTGTTATTCGGTCATGCCTGCCCTTTCCCTAAACCTAAAATATGTTGTAAATTACTATGTTGTTGGGTTTTTTGTTGGGTTTTTTTGGTTTTTTTTAAGTGAATCCTTATTCTAAGGCAGGTTTCTGGATAGATGAGACAGATACATAGGCATCTCTGTCAGTGCTGTGTATTATTTGCTTTCCATTTAGGAAGTGATGTGCAGAAGAAAGCAGATGGCTTAAATAGCTAAAAAGAGATTGAGATTTAGTGTTTCTGTTACCACAGATCATACGTAGTATTTACTTATTTTATGTCTTCCAAGTTGGTTCAACAGTAAGAATATGTAAGAAACAGTAAGAATATGTAAGATTCTTCATTTACTGAGGGGAAAAGGCCAGAAGGAATATCTTATAACTCCCTTTAAAGTTGGAAACTCGGTGGTGAATCACCACCCCATCTTTTTATGAATGGTACACCTGCATGTGAGTTAATCGTGACAGTGACACTGGGTATTAGCACTGTTTTACAGTTCATTTTCATGTGTTCCCTTCTTTGGTGTTTGCAGATGCTTCATTAACATTTTAAAATGTTCATAACAGATAATGCCATTTTAAGGCTTTTCACTTTATTCTTAAATTTAGAATAACAAAAAAACTTGAGGAAAGACGAGAAGAAAAAAGGAAAGAAGAAGAACAGGTAACACAAAAATATAAAACCACTTGCAATTTTTTTATATCATTATTTGAATAAATGCTCAATTCCTTTAAAAAAGGAATTTAACTCCTTTTTAAACAAATGTACTAAAATCTTGTCTTACTTTTGTCCAAGGCAATTTTGTGGTCCAATTTTTATGTCTCTGTTGTTTATTCAGAAAGAAATTAAAAAAGAAATTGAACGGAGAAAAACTGGTAAAGAAATGTTGGAGTACAAAAGACGACAGGAGGAAGAATTGACAAAGCGTATGTTAGAGGAAAGGAACAGAGAAAAGGCAGAGGAGAAGGCTGCTAGAGAGCGTATAAGGCAACAGATTGCAATGGTAAAGCTTTTATTTTGGAAGACAGCTTGCTGCTTCTCTCTCTCACAGGGGCCACCAGTGTACTAAAGGGGTACATTGTCTCATTCGGTGCCACTTGGAAAGATTGTCCATTTTTCTGTTTGGAATCCTGAAACAATTTATGTGTTTGGGGTTTATGTAGCATTTCCTGTGTATAAAGTGAAGCTTCTGCTTTCATACTCATAATGATCTTTTCTGTCTGAATGAACTTACTAACTTCTCTGTCATGTTGCTTGAGTCCACTGGAGAATTACCATTTAAACATAAAAATAATTGCAACTGAAGCGTAGTTCTGGAACAGAAGCAAGGGGATATTTAATTGTGGGACAAGCAGAAGAACACTGATCTCAAAAGGAAGAGGGTGGTATTTTCTGAGTTTATACATGTGTGTATGTATATGGATATAAACAGTTCATAACAATTGAAATCCCTCCTCGTTCCTACATTTTGGCCTAGAACACTTAGAACTGTAACTGTGTAACTTCTCATAAGATTTTTCCCTTCATCTTCCCTGGAGTGTTGAGCTTGCATGGGCAGATCATCTATTAACAACTGTTTGTGTGAAGTGACTCATTGAAAAGTGTCATCTTAGCTAATGACAGGAGATGGTGCAGTTTGGCAGTGAGTAATTCTCTGCAGCATGACTCTCTTTTCTCCTAGTTGGGTACGGAGTACAGATCATAGTTCTCTGTTTTAATGACGATTAAGCTACAATTTAAGGTAAAGTTTCTGTTTGGTCCTTTCACAGGATCGTGCTGAGCGAGCAGCTCGTTTTGCAAAATCAAAGGAAGAAGCAGAAGCTGCAAAAGCGGCAGCTCTTCAGGCTAAACAGGCTGAAATAGAGGCCAGAAAAGAAGCATCTCAGAAGGAGCGAAGGTGAGTTCCTGTCGAGAGAGAGGTTTATATTTTTGGGGAGAGAGGTGAAGAAACTTTATTACATAAACTTTTAAGAAATTTAATATACATCCTAATCTATTAATTGATGCCATGTTGAACTGTTTAAATAGTGATATAAAAAGTTGGCTTTCTGTTATATTATTTATTCATAGCTATTTAAATTAATATTATGTTCTCTATTAACTTTCATCCTTTTGACATTCCTGATTATGAAATGCTCATCACCTGTCCTTGTGTTATTTTAGTTAGGTAAGAACTTTTCCTGGCTCATCTTTGATTTAAATACCACGTATAATGGGGCTAAGTGGGGAACTAGGTAAGGTGAGGATGTGATAGATGATGACTAGAGAAAACGACTGGATAATGTCAGAACTGCTGTGGGGAGCGTGGTGCTGACCCAGCTGTTTGGCTGTGTGTACGATTGGCTCGGACTCAGCAAGGCTTGATGGGGCTCAGCAGCTGTCTGGGTCAGAGCTGTCTCCTGCTTTGCCCAACACTATTGTTCTAAAAAATATTCTCACCTGTAGAGACCTCACCTGGAGTTAAGGAGCCACTGTGAGCCTAGTACTGCCCCTGACAGGGCAAGGACAGGAGTAGCAGCCTGTCTTGGTGTTGAAGCTCAGTCATGCTGGGCCATAGCTAGTCAAGTATAGAATTACTTGCCAAGCCAGCTTAAATGTCTGTGCCCTCATAGTACAACTTCCTGAAAAAGAACAAAAGTAATACAGGCTACACAAAAGAAATAGGGCTTGTACTGCATTCATTTACTCACTTTTTGCATGATTAATATAACTACCTTGTTTGAGTGGTGATGGGTCTTGGACTCTGATGAAAACCAGAGGTGTGTAGTGATACATAAGCAGCTGGTTATCAACTGTGGATCCGAGCTTACAGCCCATCCGCACTGCCATAAGTAGGGTGGCTGTCCCTCTCTTCCACATTTCACTACTACCGAGCTGAAGCCCCAGGAGTGTTTGTCCGTCACTGTTGGTGCTGTGCTGACTGACCCGATACGTGTCCCGCAGTGCAATAGCCAGGATCCAGTTCCGCCTCCCAGATGGATCTTCCTTTACTAACCAGTTCCCATCCGACGCACGGCTGGAAGAAGCGAGGCAGTTTGCTGCACAGGTAAATCGGTGTTTCATTGTCTTAGCTACATGCTGGTTACAACTTGCTGTAGCATTAACTAGTTGTTGGTCGTGGTGGAATTGTCATCAACTGCTCTTGTTGTTTATTTGAAGGTGGTTTTGGTAGCAGCCTTTTCCAGTGCCACCAACTCCCTTTGTATTACTGCAACGTATCATTAGTTAGAGATAGTAGGACATGAAAAATCCTTCATGTCTCTACATGAAGATGATTAATAGTTTGATAGAGAACGGTTGGGTCATTGTGGTGAGGTTAACTCAACTGGCAAACCTGCAGTTGTTTGAAAGTGAACAGTTATAAATAAAATGTTTTCTTTCTATTTTCACAGACGGTTGGTAATGCTTACGGCAATTTTTCACTGGCGACAATGTTTCCCAGGAGGGAGTTTACCAAAGAAGATTATGGAAAGAAGTTACTGGAGCTAGAGTTAGCACCCAGTGCTTCAGTAGTGTTGCTGCCGGTAGGTGATAGCTTTTGGTTTATTTGCTTTTCGTTTCCTAGCTGCTTTTAGTCGGCTGTGATAATATTTGGCTTGAATTTGGGTCTTTTCTGTGTCAAAGACAGATTGCAAAATTACTTTAATTTTTGTCAGGACTGATTTAGAGTAGGATTTTTTTTCTGAAGCAGATAAATGGTGGCAAAGATATTTGTCTAATACATAACCGAAGGAGTTCTCTTGTGTCTACTGAGCTGCTTCTAATGATGTATTAAATACTCTGTGTACAAGAGCACGACTTTAATATCTGACAAGTTTTCTTTCTGTGTTCCTGACCAGGCGGGAAGACCTGCTACTTCTGTTGTTCAGGCTTCGGGCGGTGATCTGTGGAAGTTCTTGGGCACAATACTTTATCCCCTCTTAGCAGTTTGGAGATTTATTAGCAACTTCCTGTTTACGAGTCCACCCCCCTCACAGTCTGCTGTGAGATCAGCTCATCAGCAAGACCATTCAAACCCTTCCACATCTAGCAGCGTCGAGCAAAGCAGGTAATCCAAACTGTTCCAAGGCAGCTGGTTCTCAAGCTGCTTGCTGGAGTTGTGTTCATGCTGTAGTGGGGAACTGAACTGTGTCTGTCTCATAACTGCTGCTCCCTCCTTGCAGTTTCTGGCCACCAGCCTTCCCTCTGGTGAAAAGAGATAATCTTGTGGCTGGTAAACTGTATGGCAGCTCTGGCTGGGATTTCTTGGCTTTTACATGTGAGATTAAGCAAACTCCTTATTGTTTGCTTCAGTTTCCAATGACAGAGTAGAAAAAGCATTGCCTTGGGGTCATTTATGAATAGGGAATTCGGCTGTAACTCCAAAAGCAGACTTCACTTGGGCTCATATTGTTTGGAAGATAAAAATTTTGAAAATGAGGCGTCAGATTGTTATGTGATGGTTGTACAAGAAACCCGGGCAACTGAAGTCTGATTTTTTTGGCAGTTAAGGTTTTTGTATTGCCTAGCAAATGAGAGATCTGCTGTAGCAGGGGAGCCGCTGCGCCGATTCACATGAAGCAGCCGTGTATCGCTTCAGTGACAGGTGCTTTCCAGGGGAAATAAGATTCTCTCAGTTTATCTGACTGCTGAATGATGAATTTTCAGCTGGGTATTGCTTCCCAAGGAAACAGTGCTGAAGAATACTGTTACTGGGGATAAGAGGAGGAAGGATGCGTGATTTACAGAAGTGAATGCAGTAATTGCCAGGGGAAACTCAAACCTCACTGTCATTTGTACCCTAGGCAAGCAGTCAGGAAACGAGTGGTGGAAAAGCGCGGGGAAGACTTCAAAAAAGAAGGCAAAATATATAGACTGAGGACTCAAGACGATGGAGAAGATGAAAACAATACTTGGAATGGAAATTCTACACAACAGATGTAGTTTTGAGTAACTTCAGTAATCACTGGCATTTTTTTTTTTTTCTTTTCTTTCTTATTTGATCGAAGTCAACTAAAGCTTCTGGACAAGTGGGGCTTATTTTACACTGACTGAATTACTTAATTCTTATTCCTGCAGTGGAGTATGGAATAAAGTCACCTAAGTCAGAAAAATCAAGTGGGTGTAGTTGAGGCCTAGAAGCAGAGAGTTAAAAAGACTGAAAATCTCCTTCAGCTTTCATAATCATCAGCTTTCATAATCATTACCCAACTGCCATAGAAAGGCACTTTTTAATCTATAAATATTCTGCTACATAAATTTAAGGGCCAGATGTTAATATAAAGGTCAGGGTAGGCAATGACTGATTAAAATGAGGGTTTTGGAAGCACTATAAGTAGCAAATGAGGTAACTAATTTATGTTTAACTTTTTTTTTTTTCTTGCTTCTGCAACTGCAAGCAAAATCTTGTAGTTTTTAATTCTCCAAGCACTCAATAAACTATTTTCCAGAAAACATCGCTGTCTTCTCTTGTGAGGTTCCTCTGAAGTACTTGTGTCACAAGGAAGCAAGCTCTGAGGAACATACATTGAAATTTAAAATATAGCACACAAACTTTTGGTGTTTAAATCACCTTACTCAGGAGTTGTTCATATTGAAATGTGGTAACACACATCTAAAATAGCGGTGTGCATACAGGGTCTCTGTCACATAAAATGGAAATGCAACACAAGAGCCCAGAGCCTTTATTTTGGGGGAAGAGTCAAAGCCTTCCTGCATGGAAGGATGCCAACCAGAGTACTGTGCATGTCACTGTTTGAGACCTAAATATTACTGTGTTCTGTGCTGCTTCAGCTTCCTATTTAAAGGAGATTTAGTTCAGTATCCCAGTCTCTCCAGCTCTGAAGCCATAGTACTATGGCCACTTCCATTATTTTTAAAATCATTTATGATACATAATAAGGAAGGGGTGGGGATGGGACAATACAGGAGCTGCAATAGAACAGTACATTCTTGGTGACCAGTTTTCACCAGTGTAGACAGTAATTTGTCTTAAAACCACAAAGAAGCAGTAGAGTTTCCAGGGGCTGCTCTCAGATCCCTTGAAGAGACCTGCATCCTCCAAGGGGAGGTGATGAAGCAAGAAAAGAGGAAATTTCAAGTTCAGAATCCTTATGCAAATAGAAACAAGCAATTTTACTTGTGTCTTTAAGAAATCAAATCAATAATGCCTGGGGAGAAAAGAGACAGTTAACATAGAAAAAAAAAAAGCCTTTTTATTGTAGAGTTGGTAAGTAAACAACAAAGGGATGGGGCCCAATTGCTAAGGTGAGACACAAAGGTGCAGTAGTACAAGCACGAGGTTTCTTTTCCTGGTGCTATAGGCTTTTTTTATTAAAAAAACCCCACCAAAAGATACACACTTCAGCAAGTGGAAACTTTACAGTCTACTAAGTTTCATGTGTGATTGTTTAGGGGATCTTTTGGGTAATTTTCCATACATACATGCAAACAGAGCCAAGCCCAACGCTCCAACTGCAGAAAGAGCAAAAAGCACGTAGAGGGCTATTTCTGCACTGTGTGATGTTAAATCTAATCCCAAGAAGCGCACGCTGGCAGCTGCTCCTGGTGTGGAGTCTGGTGGGGTCACTGTCCATGGGAAAACAATGAGGAAGCGTTAGTGCCCAGCCCGGGGTGAACTCCTTCACCTGTGTGTTTGCATTGCCGAGTCTGTGTGCTGGGTGACTGACACCATTCTAGCTCAGGGGACAGGCAAAATTTGTCTGATCATGTAATTCTTGAAACTCGAGGAGAGGTGAGTGTTCCCTGGCAGCCATGATCAACCCAAAAAGCTGATTAAAAATGATTATTGAAAAATCCCACCCAACAATGGTTGCTGTTCACTGTACTCTAGTTCAGGGAGCTTAAATGACAAAAGACTCAGTATTTTGAAAAGCTTACCCAAAACCCAATTCATATAAAGTATTCAAAATTGTTTAGACAAAATGGTGTGGGAATAGTGACTGTGTGTGGTTTGGAAACCAGCTTAGGCAGTTCTGTTAATCAGAGAAAAGTAGAATGGAGTATCTTTTTTGCTGCATTTTGGAGACAGGCATGGATCAAGGTGCTATTACACAAAATTTAGTCGTTTTTCTGGTTTTGTACTCAGAAGTGACATCATTCCACATGAATGGCTTCAGTCGTAACTGGTACCTAGTCAGTGCACTGCTGGAGCCCTTAGAAATAATATTGCAGAAAATGGTGGTGTCTTTAAAGCCTGTAGATCATGGAAAGCTTTTGGGATTAGCATCAGATGCACACACACAAGCTCAGTTTCTGCTGCATCACTTACCTTCAGGCTCCAGTTCCAGACAGGGGTGTGGGCCCGTTGCTGGGTCTGGAAACCCGTTGCAGCTTATGATCTGTGAGTAATACCTGGCAGAGGCCTTGGGGCGCCGCGGCAAGTTGGGGTCTGTGAAGTTCACGTGATAGAACCCAAACCTTTCGTCAAAGCCCACCGCCCACTCAAAGTTGTCCATCAGCGTCCACGCAGTGTAGCCTCGTATATCGACGCCATCGAGCACAACGGCTGTTACCGGGACCAGACAGAATGGGTTAGTGGTGCAGCCGGGTGACAGGAGGTGTCAGCACTAGGCCAGCAGTGGCAGTGTCCCCAGAGGCTCAGGGACACCACACAGCAGCAGGGTGCTGGGCAGTGAGGTTATTGCCACGGTGGCCTCATTGCTTTTGCCATCTCCCCATTCCCACCTCTCTCCCATGTTGCCCAAGCTCAGTTGCTCTGAGTAGTTCAGCTGCCAAGTTCCAGCTAAGGAGCAAGCAAGGCAGCTCAGTCAGCCTGCCAGTTCTGGAGACAGCTTTCCAAAAAATCAAAGCTTTTGTCCTCTAAACAAAGGTTTGGGAACAGAGAAAAGCCATCAACATGCACCTGGTGTTTCAACACGTGCTGGTGGGGCCCTCACTGCAAACAGGCAGTAAAGGAGCAGTTTCTGGGCAGCTGGCTGACAGCTCCCTACATCAGAGAGGCAAACTGAAAGGGCCGTTCCCAGGCGCTGCTTGAGCACTGCTGTAACTGAAACCAGTGTGGGGCTGGTTCGGTGTTTTGAGGAGATGCAGTTTTTAGACACAGCAGTAGTCAAACTAGAAGTTGGAAGAGGTATTCATAACAGTTACCCCGTCAAGTAGTGGAACCTTCTCCTGCCAGACGCAGCTGTACAAG